>NC_139652.1:13087899-13095399 GCF_964638095.1 Poromitra crassiceps
CCGCCACGTCTCGTACTCTAGTAGTAACATCCCTTTTCAAACAAATGCTCAGTCCCAAAGAATGCTCTAAGTGCTCCAATCGGTCCATCCAACTCAAACTTGAGCTGTGTGTGTGTGTGTGTGTGTGTGTGTGTGTGTGTGTGTGTGTGTGTGTGTGTAGACACTGATGAGGACTCCTCCCTTCAGTGTAGGAGAAGAGGAGATGAGGAGGAGACAAAAACACTATTCAGCCTGCTTTCATTGTATTCACAATAGTGTACTCTCTAAACTGTGGTCCGCGGACCACTGGTGGTCTGACAGAGGTTTTTTTTTTGTTTTTTTTTACAAACAGTTTTTACCAACCCGATCTCCCAAAAAATTGTAAAATAGCAACGTTTGTGGACAAACGTTGGTATTTTACAATGTCGGCTAAGAAATTGTAAAATGGGAACGTATGCGTCTACAGCGGTGGGCGTGGTTTGGGCGTGTTTTACGGAGATTTTCTGTTTCTAACCCCTCCCCCTACTCTAATCCTAACCCTAAAATCTCAGAACGTTACTATTTTACAATTTTCGAGCCGAAATTGTAAAATAGCAACGTTGGTCCATATCGTTGGTATTATACAATTTTCTGTGAGACTGTGTTGGTTTTTACATACGGTACACATTAACCCCGAGGAGTAGCCGGATTGGGCCGATTTTCGGAAATATCGCGATATTTGGGAAATATCACAATTTTGAACATTTACTTTCAGAGGCTGCAGTAGGCTCAGTTCTAAAGCCAGAGTGAAGTTTCTGGTATCATATGAAACTAGAAGACCTAAGGAATTGATTTATACCAACCATGTTATGCTAGTTTTATCAGGAAGGTAGCTAAATAACACTCCAAAATTAGGCAAAATTTTGGCGAGGGGGAAAAAACACATTTTCAAAGGTGTCACAGTCTAATGTTGGCAGGTGTGTGTGTGTGTGTGTGTGTGTGTGTGTCTCCATTTTGAACCGGCTAGTAGCCTTATTTAGCCTTTCTGCTGCTATTGCATGGTTAAATCAGCAAATTGTATTTTAGGGGTGGGGGGGGGGGTATACGCAGTGGAAGTGGTCCCTGGCAAATGTGGTTTGGTACGTAATGGTACGTGGACAGAACATTTTGGGAACCCCTGCTCTAAAGTAAAGGTGAAGGCAGGCCTAAATAGCAATTAAAATTCTAATGTTGGCCAGTTTAACAGACTTTACTTCAGCCTTAAAAAAAAAAAAAAAAACTAAATCAGATCACATACAGATTGTTTGTTTTTAATCCATGTCAAAAGTATTCTTCCACCCTCTTGATGTGTTAGCCTTTGTAACAGTACTCTTCTACTACGACTCGCCTCCACATGCCAGCTTGCTACAGAGGCCTATCATCAGCGTACGGCAATGGGACAATAGGTGCTAATTAGTGGGATGGGAGGGGGGCGTGACCTGCCAACTAAGCCCTGTGAGTGACAGGTGGGGGCACCCAACAGGCTGCAACTAACCCAAGTTATGTAAGCCAGGTAATTACCTCGCCTCCAGGGTTCAAAGGTCAATCAGAGCGCACGCTGGGAATTGGCTCTCGCCTGCACACCCCCCCCCCCCCCAAGGTCACCACTCTGTCCACCAATCAGAAAGTCCCGATCTCACCCTCTCTCTCCTGCATGGGCGCTCGCTTGGCCCCGTCAGTTAGCGCCCGGCCCGAGCAGCCAGACAGTCACAATTGGGAGAGCATTAACATCACTCAGCAGCTGTGTGTTTGTGTAGAGGATTATGTCTTTAAGAAGGAGCCTGCAGGGCGCTGGGCTGAGGAGAGGAGTGTGACACGTTATATGAAGGTGATGCGCACTCATGGGTGCAGAAAGCAGGGGGTCTTCACCCCGCTGTGTGGGAACACCAAGACACAATAAGGAAGGAGCAACATGGTTGACTGTGTTGTTTGTCATCTCTTCAGCACTCCCTTGGTCTCTCTCTCTCTCTCTCTCCCCCTCTCTCTCTCTCTCTCTCTCTCTCCCCCTCTCTCTCCCTCTCTCCCTCTCTCCCTCCCTCTCTCTCTCTCTCTCTCCCCCTCTCTCCCTCTCTCTCTCTCTCTCTCTCATCTCTCAGTCTCTCTCTCCCCTTCTCTCTCCCTCTCTCTCTCTCTCTCTCTCTCTCTCTGACTAACCATTTTCATTCCCTACATGCCAAGTAGTTGGGAAAGAAGTATGTTGCCAAGTTGAAATTATACAGCCAGGAGGCTAAATATTGACACAGAATGATACGTTTGGTGAGCTGGAGTTGGATAGTAACATGTTACAGTACGGACATTACTTTCTCCTGTAACCCATAGTGCAACCAAATCACTATTTCAGTTTCAGGTAAAAAGAAATCAAAAATCAAAAATCTGATGGAAGCAACAACGCTGATTTTCTTCAGATTCAGATGATTCAGATTCAGATTTCACTCCTGAAAAACAGAGCATGTGCTCTCAGTGAGGCTCCCCTGTATAAATAAAGGTTAATTCAATTTAATTAATTCAATTATTTAGTTGCCTCCCTCTTTCAGTTGCAAGGCCAACCTCTGTTAGCTAACCTACTGAACAAAAAAGTAGTTGACTTTCTCTAGGTGGGAATATATTTCCACTCCTTTGATTTTATTGAGCAAAAGAATGTCAAGAACATTGGAGAGTATTTGGTTTCCCTGATCATTCCCACAGAATGACACGGGCGAGGCATTTGAGTTATGATTATACATTTTTTTTTTTTTTTTTACAATTTTGATGGTGCAGTAGTAATTACATTGCTTCTTTTGAGTCTTGAGCCCAAGTTACCGATACCAGCACAGTTGGTGAGAAGGGTGTCCCTAATGAAAAACGGTCATTTTTCCCGTCTCTCCCAGCGGATGGACGCTCAGTAGGGCGGCTCGGAATGTGGGAGCGGATGGTGAAATGTGGAGACATGATGAGAAGTTGATGAGTTACTGTCAAGGTCATGGCAGCAGAGGACCTTCTGGTCATGACAGCAGAGAGAGAGGACCTTCTGTCTGTGAAACTCCTCTTCTCGCTCGCCCTTCACTCCCCCCCCCCCCCCCCCTCTCTCTCTCTGGCTCCGGTCTCTTTAGAGGTGGGCTTGATTGCATTAACAGCCCCTCCCTGCAGTGTCCTCAGCCAGACTCCTGAGGTGGGGTTTGGGTGATGTAACCCTGGGAGAAGTGCAGGGATGTCATGTGCTTCTCTGGAATTTGGACTCCTGCTCCAAAAACCAGGGAGTGGGGGGGCAAACTCTGCATTTACTCTGCGTTTCTTTTTACTACATAACAATGGCCATTTGTGATGATCAAATGATAGAGCGAAGTCGGAGTGAATGCGTGATGAGTGCTCCCATTAAAATCTTTGGCCATTAATCTGGATATTATTGTGGTTGAAAAAGTTACGATATTCGTGAACTGTGGCCAATTGTTCTTCTGTCTCTCGTCTTTCTCCTCCAGTGTTCGAGAACAAAGACAAGATCGTGATCGTGATGGAGTACGCCAGCAAGGGCGAGCTGTACGACTACATCAGCGAGCGCCGGCGCCTGGGCGAGAGAGAGACGCGACGCTTCTTCAGACAGATAGTCTCTGCCGTGCATCACTGTCACAAGGTGAGAGAGGACACACCCACCACCCGCACCCTACCTGGTGGAGAGAGAAACACACACCTCCATTTTCTCAGGCCACTGTTATAGAGAGCCGCAGGGATGACGTATTTTTGTAGTCAGAACGCGGAAGTCCCGGACTTCCTGGTTCTTCACCGTTTCTGTCTATGGGATTTTTGAATGGGTTTTTGCCGCGATGCTTCAAATACGGTGTCTCTGGGCAACGCAAGATTAATCAAACACGAACCAGAGTTCAGTCGGATAATCTTCACACATGAGGACCACTTTCATGAGTTTTGTAGCGTAAATGCGAGCCCTAGAAGTAAAAAGCTTGAGCTAAGCTAATCCAGAACTACACACTGTCGCATAGGCTTCCCCGTCACGTCAGCACTCAACCTGGACTGTTGTTGATGTGTGCACTGATTACCCCGGGCTGAACGGGGCTGAACCAGGTGAGGGAAAGATAATTTCCGTGTTCGCCCTTTGAAGTGGTGACGTTATTGACGTATATATCCCCATCGACTCAAGAGTGTAGTCTCATTTAGCCGGTTGCTAGCTAGCCGCCCTTTTAACGGCACGTAAAAGCTTCAAAACTCATAAAAGTGGTCCTCGTGTGTGAAGATGATATTACTAAACACTGGTTCGCGTTTGATTAAGCCAGCGTTGCCCAGAGAGATTATTAGAAGCATCGCGCCAAAAACCCATTCAAAACTCCCATAGGCGAAAACAGTGAAGAACCAGGACTGTTAGCATCGATGATTTCCGGACTCGTTCTGGAGCTCTCTATATCTTCCTGTGCCTCTCTCTCTCTCTCTCCCTCTCTCTCTCTCTCTCTGTCTCTCTCTGTCTCTCTCTCTCTCTCTCTCCCTCTCTCTCTCTCTCAAACACACGGGCGCACACACACACACACACACACACACACACACACACACACACACATCCATACTTTGTAATTCCATCTCAGGGCGTGCTTAATGTAACATTAACCATGCATCTCCATAGTCAAACCACACAGCCAGTCAGTCTGCCGTGCTGTGCTGCTGTACGCGCCGTGCAGCCAGTCAGTCTGCCGTGCTGTGCTGCTGTACGCCGTGCTTTTCTTGGCGCGCTGGTGTTTGGGAGTCATCTGGTTCTGAGTGGAGATGGAACACAGGGCCAGTTTGAATTCAGGCTTTAACACACTCCGATTACAACGCAGCTAAACAGCCCCTCTCTCTGCGTTATAACTCTGTGTCCTCATCTGATGGATGTCCCCTGGAGCTTTCCCCCCCAGAGACGGGGGGCTCCACCAGGCACACCCCTGTCAGCTCTTTGTCCCACACCTCACTATAACTCCCATCCAACTCCCCCCCAAGGGTCAAGGGCTTTGTTTGGATGGACTCTGCTGCTCTCGTCATCCACCTCCTCCCAGCTGGAGATAGGGATGATGTCATGTTCCTTTAGATAGGAGAGTCCCAGACACAACCCATGGATGATGAGTCATCACCACCACCACCACCACCAAGCGCAGCCTCCCGCCCGGGTGGTGGGGTGGTGGTGGTGGTGGGTGGTGGTGTGGTTGAATGACACAACAAGCAGTGACCATTCCTACCTTGCCTCCCAACCAATCGGAACCATGTGAACATGAGCCGCCTGTCGCCGAATAACCAATGGGAGGGGAGATGCCAGGCAGCTAGAGCACAACCCGGCAGCGCAGCTGGGGACGGGTGAAGTCACTCCCTCTCCTCCTCTCCTCTCCTCTCCTCTCCACATCTGAGATGGTTTCGGTGCCCCTGCGGACCACATGTTAATTCACGGGCTCTTTAAAACCAGGCATTAACAACATAGTTGTTTTTTAATGCCAAGATGTTGTGAGAACATCATTCATACTGGGGCGGTAATTACAGGCTCATGTTTATGTGACACATGTGAGTCGGTTAGAGGAAAGAGAATGGCAGCAGATGTCGGCAACAAAGACCCCAGAGGGGACAAGTCCAATTAGACAGTACGAGACCAACAGGCCGCCTGGATTTCCTCAGAGAGCCGCGAGCCAGCTCTGCCTGAATAAATCATAATCTTAACACAATGGACTGTTTATTACCGGGATGCATCTGTCATCACAAATAATATATTAATAGACGCATCAGTGACGATTCCAATGTTTCTCCTTGTCCCTTACAGAATGGAGTGGTACACAGGGATCTGAAACTGGAAAATGTGCTACTGGATGAAAACTGTAATATTAAGGTAAGTTTTGCCCCTTCTGTTACTGACAATACTGTATTGATTGATTGATTGATTGATTGATTGATTGATATCTTTATTGATTCAATAAATGCAGAATTGTGCAAGACAATACAACAAAACAATATTGATCAAAAGGAGTAAAACACAATAAAGCCCAAGGGCTTGTTTCCATTGTGGTCCTTTGTATGGGACAAGTGGAGTGAATGTATGTGTGCAGGTGTGAGCGCGGGCAACATAAACAACAAAAACATTAAACAACACAGTCATACACTCAATGACTGATCAGTCATTGAATGAATGGTTATTAAACAACAACAAAAATGCACCAATCAATAAATAAATAAAATAGACCAGCTCATATAATAAATCAAAGACCTACCATGGGTTCAAATGCTGCAATCATACAGGAGACAGAAGAAAATAAAAGGTTAGGAACCCATTTGGGAACCAACCAGCCATTTTTCAAGGCGAGCTTAAAAGAAAACCTGGAATTAAGGGTCTTTATACTGTCAGGGAGTTTGTTCCAGAAAATAGCTGCTGAATAAGAGAAGATACAGTTACCCTTTAAAGATTTAAATTTGGGGGGAACAATGTTGGAAGTGCTTCCTCTTGTGGAGTAGCCATGTACATCACTGTACATGTACATAGGATTATAACACTTTGCCAATGATCTTTGTATATGAGAGGGATTGATCACGTGGCCAGTTTTAAACATCACACACCTCACCGTTTCCACAGATTGCTGACTTTGGGCTGTCCAACCTCTACCATAAGGACAAGCTGCTGCAGACCTTCTGTGGCAGCCCGCTCTACGCTTCACCAGAGATCGTCAATGGGAGACCTTACCGTGGCCCAGAGGTGAGGCCTGCGGTGACCCAAACCTATCAAACAATGACAAACCCCAGCGGTTGGTGTTGGTGTTTATCTCCTGGACCATATTTTCTTTTATATATATCATCATTGTCCCGACTGTCGGTGTCAGAATTCAAACCCTCCAGGACTTCAGTTCACCTTATATAGCTCATCCTAGTAGTAACTACCACCACCACCACCACCACACAGAGTGGTGGCTAGGCTTTGGTTGGTGGTTCTTTGGTGGGATTGCTATGAGCCTCCAGTCCTAGTGGGGGAGCCGAGATACTGTCCGCGCCCCCCCCCCCCCCCCCCCCCCCTCCTCCTTCCCTGTCCTCCCCCTCCTGTCATGCCTGGGACCTTTGAAGTGAGGGAACTGTGGGATAGTTTCTGCTCGCTCTCTCTCCATCTTAATGGGGTCAGAAGAATGAGCTCCACAGCCACCAGAAGAGCTTCACGGTCAAAGTCAGGGTCTTTACTAAACGCTTTTCGAAAGAGAGAAAAGCACTTATCTAGCAATTCCGAAGTCATTCCGAAGGGCGTTGTCTCTAAATTGCTTTGGTTACATAAAACAAGGCAAAAAAAAAAGGGGGGGGGGGGGGGGGGGGGGTTGGGAGTTGCGTTTTTAGATATCCAAGTCCAACCGTTCAATTTAGCTTAATTCACTATAATTTACTCGAGAGTGCTAAAAACAACAGCAGTCCAATTGCAATCAAAATTACAGAACCCCGGGTCGGCTTGAAACCACAAATTACAGCAAACAACACACAGGCAACTCAAACAGAACAATGGTGCGTGCCCTGTCTCGCCTTCGGCAGTGGACC
>NC_139652.1:13097899-13115399 GCF_964638095.1 Poromitra crassiceps
CAGCACTATATCAGCTTAGATCTTTTTTAAATCACTTTTGTGACTTTGTGACTCTTCTCTGTTTAGGACTCTGTACTAGCATGTGATGCTATTAAAACTAGCAATTGATGCTATTAAAACTAGCAATTGATGCTATTAAAACTAGCATGTGATGCTATTAAAACTAGCATGTGATGCTATTAAAACTAGCATTTGATGCTATTAAAACTAGCATGTGATGCTATTAAAACTAGCATTTGATGCTATTAAAACTAGCATGTGATGCTATTAAAACTAGCATTTGATGCTATTAAAACTAGCATGTGATGCTATTAAAACTAGCATTTGATGCTATTAAAACTAGCATTTGATGCTATTAAAACTAGCATTTGATGCTATTAAAACTAGCATGTGATGCTATTAAAACTAGCATTTGATGCTATTAAAACTAGCATGTGATGCTATTAAAACTAGCATTTGATGCTATTAAAACTAGCATGTGATGCTATTAAAACTAGCATTTGATGCTATTAAAACTAGCATTTGATGCTATTAAAACTAGCATTTGATGCTATTAAAACTAGCATGTGATGCTATTAAAACAGACAGCATCCCTATTTGAAGATCTGTCACGGTTGTGTGGTATGAGAAATCTGACGTGTGCTGTCCCCTTCCAGACGCTCGTGGTTTGATCCGCTGGATGCTGATGGTGAACCCTGAGCGCCGGGCCACTGTGGAGGACATCGCCAACCACTGGTGGGTGAACTGGGGCTGGAAGAACAGTGTGTGCGACTGCGAGACCCAACGTGACCACGGAGGCTCGCCCATGCTGGCCCGCTTCATCGACTGGCAGAACCGCACTGAGCCGCGCGGCGCCGGAGGCAAAGCCGCAGCCTTGCCCCAGCTGCTCCGCCAGAGGCCCAAAAAGTCCAAGAAGGAGAACGGCGAGGCGGGGGCGCCCCATTGCGGAGCGGAGGACAAGCCGGGTCTGAAGAGACCGAAGGGTATCCTGAAGACCAGGGCGACGGAGGAGCAGCACTCTCCCAGTAGTCTGGAAGAGGTGGAGCTGGGCCAGGCGGTGCTGCTGCGACCGGCTGAAGGAGGAGAGGCAGCCTCGAGCCCAGATGGAGAAGAAGAAGAGGAGCCCGCCCTGGCAGGGGGCTCGCCGGCCAAGATGGTGCCCTCTCTGCCCAAGAAAGGCATCCTGAAGAACAATCAACAGCGGGAATCAGGGTACTACTCCTCGCCAGAGCGCAGCGAGTCCTCCGAGCTGCTAGGGGGCGCCACTATGTCTCTGCTCGCCAGTTCTCCGCCCAAGAGAGCGATGGGGAGAAAGGGCATCCTCAAGCGTAACGGCAAGTACTCCACCTACAGCGGGCCTCCTTCGGCGGCAGCGGTGGCCGGGGTCCTCGGGGAGCCTCCACCCTCGGCCGACTCGGGTCTGTCGCGCAGTCAGAGTCGGCCTTCCAGCATGGTCGGGGAGGACAGCTCCGTCCTGTCTCTGTCTCCCAGCTCCCTCGGTGGGGCCGAGTGGCCCCCCTCGCCCCAACACAGACGCCCCAACATCAGGGCCTGCGTCTCGGCCGAGAACCTGCTGCAGCTCGCCAACTTCAAGGGCTTCCAGGCAGCACCTCCAGCGCTCCAGGGACCCAAGTTCGGCCGCGGCCCCAGAACGAAGGGCTCCCCGGGGGACAACGGCAGCTTCTCGTTGCTGGGGGACCTAGAGGACATGACTCAGGTGTACCAGCAAGCCCTGGACATCAGCAGCAACCTCACCTAGCAGATGGGTGGCAGGGGTGGAGAAAGGGAGGCAGAGGGAATAATAGTACGACTGTGTGTGTGTATGTGTGGGTGTGTACCGTGTAAAGATGTATATGGGTGGTATTAACGACCAGTGCGTTGCTGGGATACACCTTTTTGGGAAGTTGCGGTTTCCCAAATAGGGTTGAAATCTTGTTGGAAATGATATACGCACACACACACATACACACACACTTCTCTGGCCAGAGGAAATCCAGTTAGGGGGTTTGAGAACGTGAGCAGGAGAGATAAGTAGCTGGCAGGCAGGAGAGAATGCCACCCAGTCTGCCTTCTCGGGCCCCGCCCATAGACTTTGCTGTGTTCAAAATGTTTACATATTCAGCAAGAAGGCAAGTTTAGAATCACAAACGCAGCAAACCGGCTCTCTTAGCAAACCACCCGTTTTGAGTTTGAGTTTACAAAAGCACCTTAAAACTCACACAGAGCACATGCTTTTGTGATCTTTACTTCCTGAATAAAAAAAAAAGAGAGAGAGAGAGAGAGAGAAACAAACCAGGGTCTTGCTCCAAAAATAACTGACGTTGTTGATTATTTATTAATATTTGCGTAGCTTTTAGTTTTTTGTAATACCAAACTGGTGGGTGCTGGCTGTTACTGGAAGAGTCCAAAGCTCATTGTCTCCAACTCTTGTGTGGAACTGACATATATAATTATGTTAACTCAATGATGAGAAACATATATATACTCAGCATATATAAGTATGGGCTGCGCATGTAAAACATGCAGTCAGGTGTATCTTCATAAAAGTGTATGTCCTATATATGTGTATGATACTAGGGAATATGTAGGAAGTGCCTTTTTTGATTCATAATACAATTATGTATGTCATTTCCTTAAAGTGGAGAGAAAAGCCAGACCAACCTGTCACCAGTTGTGCTGTTTTGATGTTCTTTGTGAATGTTGGAGAGACCCAGGGCCTTGAGCACACAGCCGACTAGCCTTACTACCTTGGGGGTTTTCAAAGGTCACTGAAGAACTTTGAGAGAACGTTGAGATCAAACATGTGTCATCTCCTCCCCCGCGTCTGCCATAAGTACTGTATAATCACACACACACACACGGAGGATATGTCGGGAACTACAGGCAGTAAAGATGACAGCCGTAGCTCCTCTGTGTTCTTTGTCAATTGTTTTTAGCCCCTACTTTGATGTGTCAGCAGGTTGGGTGGCGTGGTAGAAGAACGCAGGCTTGTTGCCAGCAGGAGAAGGTCTGGAGGGGCTCAACCTTCTAGTGGGACATTTAGTGAAGGTAGATGCTCAGACGCCCTCTCACAGTCCTGGAATGTGCCTGGGCAAATAAACACAACCGTGGTCCTCCTCGTGACTTGAGTTGTATCACATTTTCAAGGCTACCTTAGTAGTCTCTTAGAACAGACGAGTTGGCTGCTTCCGCAATTTTCAAATGCTTCCGCCATACCGTCTGTACTTCGTGGGGGAGAATCATGCACCGACCGGAATGGGAAGTAGAAAGGCGGGTTTTCCGCTCATTAGTCCAATCGGAATCGCAGAAAGGCGGGTCTTCCGCTCATTAGTCCAATCAAAATCCAATATGCCGCATTTTTCGCCGTGGACACGCGTGTCGTGATTGGTCGGATTCCGTGGAACTTCTTTCCTGTCTGAAGGTTTTTTTCCCAACTTCCTTGTGCATGTTCTGGGGGTGTAACGTACAGACTGTGTATAGCTGCATTCGCCGGATGTAGATGAGACAGTCTGTTTTAAGAGACTACTACCTTAGTATCGATTGAGCAGCACAGCCTGCCCAGTGACGGTGTGGTTGGGTGGGGGGGGAATGTTTGCCAAAGATATTTAAGGTGGTTTCCACCGATGGCCTAGTTAATATTTGACCCAAAGCCCATTTAAAATCGCTAAGTAAGTGGGTTTGTTGTAGCCTGCTGATGACACAGCACATTCCACAGACAAAGCTTGGAGACGTGTCGGTGCTCGAGATCTCTATCGGCCCCCGTCCGACTCAGCACAGGTGGGATCTGCGGTCGGCGCTCAGCCCTCCAGCTGTGTATACTAGTCCATTATGTCAAGCAAGCACAATTAGCCAGCTATTGTTTTCATTCGAGAGTCAAGAGAGAGGCAGAGAGAGTAGTGATTTGTAGCTAGCCAGCGAGGGGGGAGAAGCAGTGTGAAAAAGAGTGATGCCTGGAACGGTGCTGAGATGAGAGAGGAGTTTCCTGTAAAACACAGGAAAAGCTGGTTGAGGCGTGGGATCGTTGAAGGGAACGTTAATGTAGACTAGTGAAAGTAAAGCAAGTGAGTAGAAAGAAAGTAGATGGAAAGTTGTTGTTTTTAAACCAAAGAGGTGATGGAGCTTTGAGATGATTCAGGAGATCAGATGGGGTCGGGAAGTCCTTTGGGTTTTTCTGTGATTTGGGAATCCCCATCGGTGAATGAAATCATCCGTACACTGTAGCTCACGTTTTTGTTTGATTACATTTTTCTTTTTTGGTGGCTAATAAGTGTTTCTATTTGAGATGCCGGAGGCTGTTGATACAGCTTGTCTTCAGGGTCGGTGTGTGGCTTTGTGTGTGTGCGCTCTATGGCCTTTACACACAGTGTGTTACACTTTTCAACAGCAGTGAGGAGTGAGGAGAACGATGACTGACATCATCCAGAATATCAAATGATCTGGATGGAAAACCATGCAGTACGCGACCCCGAGGAAAACGATCGCATGTTGAATGTTTTCAGTGGTCCGCTCGTGTGGGGAAAAGGTCCTGGGTAGCGATTCAAATGAAAGACCCATTGCGTATTATATTGCATTATTGCCTTTTTTGTATTGCATTTTATTGTCAACTGGATTTACAGTGATAAAATTATACTATGTTAGTATTTTGTTTTATTACGCTTCTGTTTTTGATTCTCCAAAATATAAGAAACTTTATATTGCTTTATGTTATGGCAGAAAAATACTTCCTTCCTTGAAGTATTCGATTTCTCTCCCAAAAGTGGAGAAATCTGATGTGAAATCAGTGTCGTGTCAATTTCAACCCCTGTTTTTGGTACGCCTGTGGGTCAGAGAAGCTGGTCTGAGATGATCAACATCTTTCAAAGACAAATAAGTATTACAAATTCAAATCTAAATTCTACCAATTGAAATAAAGCCAATATAGAGGCCTATAAAAGTAATCTCTAGGTTAGCGCACAAGGAACGTGCTGCTACAGTGACAGCTGACCCGCAGAGAAGTCATGGTTCCACCTCGTACCAAAGCAGGGGAGGTCCAAAATGCTGGAACAACATCAGGAGAAAAAGGATATAAAGCAATGGAAAGAATCTGATGATGAAACTTTCACTCTGCCAAACTGGAAATAACTGGTGCATATCCGTTAGTTAGCAGAAAGTCTAATCATAGGAAAACTTGACTGGATATTGTTATGACAATAATAATAAATTAGTATTATTATGTTATTTAAGTATTATTTTTGTTACGGCTCATTACTTTTGTTGGCTAATGCCGCAGTTTTGATTTAATTTTTTTGTTCTGGTGTCTGTTGGTGATCCTGGACTGCCAAGGTGGATTAAGTTGAGTGCCTTTGCTATCTTTTTTTTTTTTTTTTGATAATGAAAAATATTATCAATGTGTTTTTTTATACTTGTATTTATTGGTGATCAAGCCATTTTATTTGATGTCAAATTACTCATTGTTCATGCTTTGGACTCTATGTGTGTGTGTGGTGTGTGTGTGTTTTGGTGACATACTGTGTACACCAAAATGTTTGGGATTCAACATAGAGAGGTATCACTGTGAGGGCCGTGGTCATATTGAGTAAGAAAACAGTCCGATTTCAACAAATCCTGTCAAATGTCTTAATTCATCCACTCAGCACCATGCCTCTGTAGTACTGTATCAACTCAAATAAATGGATCATGAGAAAGTCACATGTGTTTGTATCGATGCTGTGTGTTTTCCCTGTTTCCATGAATAAGAATGAAGGCTACCCGCATTCAACTAGTCATTCACAGAAGCACACAAAAAAATATGGCTCATTCCTGGAAGGAAATCAAAGAAATACTCAATGCAGCTATAAGACAAACGTTTCAATGCAACACCTTCAACCAGGACCGGTTCCAGAACAAGATGACTAGGGGTGCATCCTAGATAGGAAGGGGTGCAGATGCCCTGCCAAAGGCCGGGCCCGCCCGAAAAATTTGACGTTATTTTACTAAAAATAATGCATTTGACCATCATTTCAAGTAGAATGATACCACCCAAGCAAGAATATTTCAAGTGTTTCAAGTGCTTTACTGAAATATTTGGACCATATAATGATAATACAATTATCTCAACCTTAAAAGGTTACATATAGGTGCCAAAAAGCCATAAAATCACATCAAAGAACAAAGAAAAACAACAACTATAATTCAAGTTTAAACAGTAAGTGTGCAGCTGTAGCATTTATTAAAAAAAAAAAAAAAAAAAAACTTTTCAACTGAGCATGCAGACAATTAAAATAAGGGTGCAATGCATGCTTTTGCACCCCCGTAGAACCGGGCCTGCCTTCAACGAATAGATTGCTTTTATGGACCCAACACACCTGATGGTAATTACTTGGAGCATAACGAGAACTTTTCTGTTCTTCTGTCATTAGGAAACCTGACAGAATCAAACAAACAGCAGTGGACAACATGGAGCAGAGAACACAGTTCATGTCTGGCTCGCGAAGGGAACAAGAGTGTCTGTTTTTAGGACTTGGAGAGTCAATTGGTTGTCGAGGGAGAACATTGCTGCCGCCGGGTTAATTTGATCCACATTTTGCAGAGGGGAGTGGGTGGATGGCTGGCTGGCTGGCTGGATGGCTGGATGGCTGCAGCTCGGCAGTCTTCTCAGGGGCTTTGGTCTACTGATGAGTAGGACAGCACCCCCGGCTCGCGCTGGCCAGACACACGACTGCAGGCCTTGGAAGAGGAGAACATCAAATACCTCTACAGTACAGCTCATACTGTAGCGCACAGGGGTTTCAGTTACCTCAATCGCACGCTGAAACAGTTATCCCGAGTCGAAAATTGGCCTTTAGTAGGCTAGTCTACACTGCAAAACGCAACCTCTTAGCATTACACTTACTGCAGAAGCACCACCTACATCAATGTTCATTTTGATCAATGACAATGAATAAGAGGAAATTATATCAGTCACAGTTCCAGACCAGAGTCATTGCTTGTTTCACTTGGGATGTTTTCTCAAGAGGAGCAAGCTTGCCAGCGGCTGGAACAACTAACAGGTCTCTCTCTGTTCTAATGGAAATGCCATTTGGCCAATGGCGGGCAAGAACAAAGCAAGGAAGTAATACTACAGGCACTAATGAATAATAGTGCAATTATGTAACAATTTGGATGCCTACAGCGTAATTAATTATCAGCCGTATGGAAAGACCAATGCACACAGTGCTAATGTGGAGGTAAAATGGGCCAGTTCTATCGAGACATCAACCACACTGACACTGATATGACCCGAGTTTTCAAAGGGATTTTTTTTTCACGTCTTCAGAACAATTTCTGGTTCACTTTTTGACCCTCAAATAAAGTGCAGCTGCCAGACCCTCTGAACTACCGCCCACCCCCCTCCTCCTCCTCATCCCATCTGTAGAAGGTGAGCCTGTTGGCCCCTGGAGGTTTTGGTGGGTAGTGGTGGGTGGGGGTATAGGCAGCATCCACACGCCAACAAACCCCTTCCCCCCTCAACTACCCCATCCGGTCCTTTACTGTGACCCCAACTCTATATGCCTTGCAGATATGGAAGTCTGCATAATGTTGGAGGATATAAGCTATTCTCTGCTTTTAGCTGGGAGCGCCGACATAAAGAGGCCTCTCCCTTCCCCAGTTCTCCCTGAGCTAGCAACGGATAAAAGCCATCACACGCAGAGGGATTTGGGACATGAAAGCGGGAAGAATTTACATGCGCCTCAAATCAGTTTACAAGTCCTTTGTCTCCCGAAAAAAAACGGCTTTGTACGAAGTGGGGTCGGGGGGATCTATTCTGCGAATGGAGCAAAAACGCGGTGCGGCGGGTTTTGGCGAGGTCAGTGCTGCCTTCGCTGTTGCAGGCAGGATGTTCCACAGCGAGGAGGGTTTAGGGTGGCTGTTGTAAACCGAGCTGCCCCGTTCATTGCAGGAAAAATAAACAGAGGGCCGGGCCTGAAGAAAAGCCCTGAGCAGCACACAGGCGAGCGTGTGTTTTCCCCGGGTTAGCTGACACAGATTGTTTTAGAAATAGGAGTCTGAGCGGTCCACTTTCCATGGCCGTATATACACGAGCGGACGTGCACACATGCATTTTTATAACCTCTTTCCGTCTCTCTCTCTCTGACACACACACACACACACACACACACACACACAGGGCCCTAACTCACAGCTCTGCGGGACTCCTTTTCCTCTGCGCCGCTGTGATAACATTGTGAATGGATCTGGAATGGAATAAACCTCCCTCCTCCTCTCTCTTCCTCCGCTTCCACTCCTCTATCATTCTCTCCCTCCATCCGCCCTCCCTCCCCACCTCCAGCTCTCCAGCCCTCTCCTGTCCAGAAGACTATTTTTAGCGGCAGCGCTGCTATTCTGGAATTCGTTGCTGACTGGCTGCTGCTGAGTGTCTGGGCGGCGATCTCTTATGGAATGTCTGGCCCGCTCTCAAACCACTCCAGAATCCCAGGCAGCGCAGGGCGGCCGCCCCGGGCCCGGGCCCGGGGCTCTGATTACAGCCTTAAGCCCACTGTAGCTGTAGCTGTTAGCTCACCTTCCCTCCACCAGAAATACAAACCCAGAAGAGCATGGGGACAATGTGCAGAGGTGCCTCTGTCCTATAGCTACCACTAAGGTGCTTTTATCTACTAGAGATTATCAGGCCGCTAGGCATCCTGATAATCTAGTTTGGTGGGACTCGGGGGCCCGGTGTTGTGTTGTATGTGTAAGGTCTGTGTGTGTTTTGGGCCTTTATTTTGAAGGTCTGTGTGTGTTTTGGGCTTGCATTTTGACGGTTTTTGGGGTTTTATTTTGAAGGTTCTGGACTTTTAATTTGGAGGTTTTGGGCTTTTACCACCTAACAGCCTGGTGTAAAACCATGTAACAGCCAGACCTAAAACTGCGTAACAGCCAGACGTAACAGCCAGACCTAAAACCGCGTAAAAGCCAGAACTAGAACCACGTGTAACCAGGTGAACTGGTCCACCTTAAGAACATTAGTCCACCTCAATTAAGCAATCCCCTCCTGACAAGTTCCAGGTGTCTTTCCCCTATTCCCCACAGTATAGAAGCTGGCAGTTTTGTTAGACAGACTACGTAGGTTTGGCCTCTCCCTCCAACTCGACAACAGCACTCTGCTTCTTTTATAGGCTGTTTGTTCCCTGACTCGTAGAAAATCTGCTGAAGTAGTTGTGTGCTCACTGGCAAAGCCTAGAGTGGGTCAGCCCCCTGCCCAGAGTACCAGATTCTTCAAGGAGCATTGTCTTCTTGACCCCTGTGACCTTTGTCATTTAAGTTTAGCACACACTGCTGTTTTGCCTGTGTGACTTTTATATTTGTTTTAGCCATTTTAAGCTTGCATGTGTCAGGTTTGTGACACAAACCATGACGTAAATCGGGACTGACAGACAGACAGACAGACACCCGGCCGCCTAGGCAATTTTATTATAGAATGGGATGGTTGTATCTTTCTTTGTCTTCGTGTAGGCTACCAGTGTTGAAGTCAAGTCACTATATCTCAAGTCCAAGTCCAGTCTCCAGTCCCCATTCGAGTCAGAGTCCGCAAGTCCGAGTCACCAAAGAAGAGTCCGAGTCAAGTCCCCATTACCTGAGTCCAAGTCCCAGTCCGGAGTTACTGAACATGAGCGTGAATCCGCATGTGGGTGGAACATACGTGCCTGCCCCAAATTGAATAATGTCACGGTATTGTATTAATATAGCTACCAATATCTTATGACAAATTATTAGGGCCAGTGTTTCGTTGACAAAAACTATGACGGATAATTTTCATCAACGACCTTAAAAAAAACGAACAAACTAACAAATCTGAGTCCTTGTCACCAACTTCCGAGTCTGAATCCATGCATGCAAGTCCCAGTCACGAGTCCTGAAAATGCATCCAGGACTTGGACTCGAGTCTGACTCGACTACAACACTGTCGTGTCACGTGTCTGTGTATGTGTGCGTGAGTGCACGTGCGTGTGAGTGTGTGTGTGCGCGTGCGTGTGTGTGTGCGTGCGTGTGTGTGTGCGTGCGGGCAGCCTCACATTCGGTGCCTGCATGTGTTTGTGTGTGTGTGAGTGAGTGCACGTGCGTGTGTCTGTGTGTGTGTGTGAGTGCACGTGCGTGTGTCTGTGTGTGTGTGTGTGAGTGCACGTGCGTGCGGGTGTGTCCGTGCGCGTGCGTGTGTGTGTGTGTGCGTGAGTGCACGTGCGTGCGTGCGCCTGCGTGCGCGTGTGTGTGTGTGTGTGTGCGCACGCGTGCAGCCTCACATTCAGTGCCTGCATGTGTTTGTGTGCATCTCTTTGTGCGTGTGGTCCGTGAAGAAGAAAATAAGCGGCACTAATGGGAAGTTTTTCCTCTCTTGGATCGGGGCTTTGGGCTTTCAAAGCAAATTGTTTGCAGTGGAGGGAACGCCGTCCAAGCCCACCTGTTGCTCATGATTGCGGAGATCCGCTCGAGCCGGGCCTTGTCGAGAGACATACTGCAGCGTGCCACTCAATGACATCAATGGACCCGGCCCCATTCAAGATTCTGCCAGATTCCCCAAGCGAAGAAGATGCACTGCAAAGCAACGGGCCTATATAAGAAGTCTATCTCATAGGCATGCCTGAACTGCTGAGTGATGGGAGATATGCACTCCGCGGTGTTTCTTTATCACCTAATGACTCATAAACTGACAGGCCCTATTGAGAACAATGCTGCCGCTTGTCATTCCAGTAAATCGTTCCCTCCGAAGACATTTCCCCTCAGGCCCCAGATCTTTAGCCACAGGGTGTATTTTACATACATCTCCATCATATTTAATGAGATCAATCCAGCCCATCTTAAATGGCAATGAGAGTTCATCCGGTGAGGGAGTGGTTTCTTCGCCCCAGGCCAAAGTGATTAGGGCACCGACAGGGGGGGGGTGTCAAAATAACGTGATGGCACCGAGCCAAGCTTTTGAAAACACTTTTACTTTTCGCCTCTTCAGAAGCCGCAGCGGGGAAGCTTCTCTTATAGCGCGTAACCCTTTCGCTTGCGAGGCGGGGAACTCTGCATCCTACTACGGCTCCGCGAGCTATGATAAGAATTCCCATGGCAAAACATCTTGTTCTTGTTAGCATTAGTACAAGAGCGAGTACGAAAAGTGAATAGTCAGCGCCGGCGTTAGCAGGGATGCAGCTAATTGGCCTTGGCTCCCCGTGCGGAGGGGATGTGGGTTTTCGGCTGCAGTACGCTGGGGCCCGGGAACCGGGACTGGGCCATGGCGCGAGGGGAGAGTGGAGAGTGGAGAGTGGAGAGTGGAGACTGCGGGAGGAAGCCCGGCAGACGCTGCGGGCCAGCCCGTGCAGCTATATAGCCAGCCAGTCAGCTAATTAAACAGCCCCTCTCAGTCAGCGCGGGCCGTAGGTACGAGAGCCGCCTCTCCCCCTGGAGTGTGAAAGGCGGCCGGGCCGGGCCGAGCGGAGCGGAGGGGAGGCGCTCGGGGAGCCGAGTGGTTTCTTGGCCCAGGCTCAGAGATGTGCGGCCTGGCTGTGCTCTGGGACTCGGTCCCACGGCCGCAGGGTTTTAGCGCTGCTGGTTTTAGCTCATCCTTCAATTTGGTTTTTGTTTCGGGAGACTTTTTTCTTCCCCCCCCCCCAGCCTCCACCAGTCACCCCCCCCTCTCCTCTCCTCGAGTCAGCCATGCCTTAAGTAGAACTACAGCAGAAAGAGCTGGATGGATAGATGGATCCCCCAGCTGGCTCGCATTCCTCTGGTTTCCACTTGTGTCTGCCTCTCCTCTTTTTTCTGGGTCAGTGTTTCTGTGATTAAAGTTTCTTCTTTTTCCTTTTTCCACCTCTGCTTTTCCTCTCTCTCTTTCCATTCACAGCCATTTTCCTCTCGGCAACTCCGCCTGGCCATTTTTCACATAAAGTTAAATAGTCCCAAAATTTGTTGGGAGGGGAAACTCCCGTCCAGTTCTGTTCTACAGGCAGCCCAAGAACAACAGAATATAAACCCGCTTTGTTTCTTCTCGTGACTATATTAATTTGAGAGAGCATGGTAATTAGCGTTTAGCTTTGCCGAAGTTTTTGAAACAGACCGCAAGTCAAAGATGATGGGATTTCAAGCAACTTCAACTTCAACTCTCTTCCTGTCATTTTGGCACGCGGGTTTTTCCCATGGCTTTCCACGGCCATGCACGGCCACTAAGAGGTTTTCGGCAGGTCTGAGTCTATTGCAGTCAACGGGGAAAAGTCAACGTGATCTCAGATTATGACAGATTCTTTCGCTCCCAGTGTTGTAGCACCAACACACAACAAACAATGTTGCAGCATCACGGTCACACTTTCTCACGCGCTGCCATCCGTTAACAATGGCTCTTTCCCACATGGCCCTTATCATCCATGCCAACTGACTGGCCATCCTCACACTGACATCACAGTGATTGATATGAGCATGGGTGTGGACTTCTTGTCTTGCTTCCTCTTCCTGGTTCTCCAGAAGTGGCTCTTTCACACGGAGGGGGGCTTGTCTGCCAGCACGCTGATGACACTGCAACTGCCAGAGGAGCTGGGCAGTTCAAAGCAATGGAGAAACACAAACAGTGTCCAGGTGAGTTCTGTGCATGGCCAACTTTGACGAGACAAGATCAGACAAGGATTCAGAGAAGTGGCCTGTTTCCTACTGGAGCTACATAGAGGTTGGGTCTGGTAGGTAAGCCAAAGTCACTTCTTCAGAGGCAAAGTGACCGACTACTTCCTGCTTCAGCACTGTACCAGAGATTTTCATCCGGCATTTATTTTCCCATACACATTTCGTAAAATGCGTATAAAAATTGTTTTACTGGTACAAAACCAAACGGTACAGATATATTTAGAAACAGGAGAGATCGCATAACATTTCACTGGGACCAAAATGTTAAAAAAAATTGGGTTTAAAGAAAATGTTTTTTCGATGTTTTAAGTTTTGGTCCGAGTGAAATGTTCTATGGTCTCTCCCGATTATATCGTTAGCTGAACCGTTTGGTTTGACGAAGTATTTTATAAGCATTTTACGAAATGTCTATGGGAAAATAAATACCGGATGAAAATCTCTGGTACAGTGCTGAAGCAGGAAGTGACGTTCCACTTTGCCTCTCTATACGAAGGATCAGCTGTGACGTCACAACAACAACAAATCACCCCAATAAAACACCCGGGAACCGCGGCAGTTAACTAGTATGAGTTGTGCCAAACAAACGTTCATATCTCAAAAACTATATAGACATCGCTTATATTTTTGACATTTTGAGTGAGAGCAGAAGTAGCTCAAGAGTTTGATGTATAATATATGCATGTCGTGTTAAAGTTGTGTGAACTGTCGCAGTTTTTATAATGTACACCGCACAGCTGGGGCTAGAGTGAGCACTCAAAGCTCGCTCCATAGGGTCCCATTGCAGTTTCCACCCGGAAACGCAGTTTATTTACCAAAATGCTGCTCGGCTGAACCCTCGTATAGGAATTCCAAATATCCATTATAAAATGGGATTTTAGCTGATTGCCGGTAGATTGTTCACTTATCTCGACTAATGAATATAACCTGTGAGCCGCTATACCAGGGATACTCAACTTGCTTTGCCCGGGGGCCACTTTTGTAAAATGATAGGAGGCCAGGGGCCAGTTAATAAACAAACATTAATATAATTTTTGTCTGTAGCAGATTGTAGGTTTTTGGGGTATCAGCCGGAGTTTAGTCTGATCATTTTGTGCACACGGGACAGTTCGTTAGGTTAAGTTAGTTAAGTACATATAAGTGCCTGGGTGGCGAGCAGACGGCTGGTATTTGACAATTTAGCCGGAGCTTAGTCAAACGTTAGTTTTCACCCTGAAGTAGAAAATGGTCGGGGGCCACTCTGCACCCTATCGCGGGTATCTACTGCGCGCTATACCCTCCCAGTCTTCTGTTTCAACAATCTGTTAGCTGATATTGAAATGCACTCTCTCTGTCCGCGAGGATCATCTGCTGAGTTCAACAACTGTGGGGGCCTCCGTGTTCCCACATATCTCTAGAAAACCATTCATCTGACCTTTCCCGACCTTCAGCACACACAGATAACTTGGCAGTAAAACCCGGTGACCTCCGTCTACAAGAAGCCCTGTCAGGGTGGTCCTCCATCTACCGTTGTCTCTCCTTAAAGAGGAACAGAGGGGGGAAAGAAAATTCCCAGGAGTACGTGGGGCCTGACATTCACTATCCCATTACGGCCCACCTAAAGACACGGCCATTACGGCAATACGGCCCACCTAAAGACACGGCCGCCGCGCACATAAAACACCGTGAGACGCGAGGTAATGAAGTGCTAACCACTGAGCTCATCTGTCTCGCAGCGGCGCGACCCTTCCCCTCGCTTCTCTCCCGCCCTCCTCTGCTCGTAGTTCATGCCTTCTCCTGCTTTTACAATAGTATGTCACTGACAAGAGATTCCTTCGGATAAATGAAAATGCGTTTTTTTTTTTTTTTTTTTTTTTTGGTGGTCTCGAGCAGACTTGTGGGAATGGAGACAACTATAAGGGGGTTTTGTGGTTCTTCTGATGATGAGGGGATGGATTAAAAGCAGCCTCGGGGGGGGATGAATACATGCTCCTTGGATTGATTTAAGCAAAAAAGCGGGGAACATCCTAAGACACATATCAAGGCCGCACATGCCTGCCAAGACCAGAGGCGGGGCTGTTCTGTTCTGTTGGAAGGGTTGAGTTTCAAACAAAAGCGACCACTCGGCGACTGCAGGTGAGTCCCTCTTTGATGCTCACTTAGGGTGACACTTGCTTCTTCTTCTTCTCCAACAACAGATCCAGATCTCCACCCTGGCAGCTGCGGTTTGGAAGGGAGGAGGGGGGGGGGGAGGGGGTGGTGGTGCGGTGTCTTGTCTTAACATGGTGGATAGGTTGGTGAGTCGTTCCTGAAAGATTCCCTTTATGAGTGATGGCCATCTGGGCCATTTCTCAGCGTGTGTGTGTGTGTGTGTGTGTGTGTGTGTGTGTGTGTGTGTGTGTGTGTGTGTGTGTGTGCGTGTGTGTTTTTTCCCCTGTTCTTTTTTCTCCCTCCTAAATAGCAGTGAAATGTTGAAGGAAAACAAATGAAAAGATAGCGCTTTGAAAGTGGATCTGTCCCAGCAGCCCTCCCCCCCCCCCCCCCTCTCCCGCTGCTACCCGGCCCTCTCTCTCTCCACCCTCCCCTCCACCGCTTTCTCCCCTCCCCTCCCCTCCCCTCCCCTCCCCTCCCCTCCCCTCCCCTCCCCTCCCCTCCTCCAACTTCATTCTGTCTCCCCTCCCTTCACTTGTGCAGGCTTGACGAAAGACTTCTCCTCGTCTCACGCGACGGGGGAGCCGAGTGAAATTAAAAAGGAAAACGTTTTGAGGGGCGGGTGGAGTGATGGAGAGATGAGAGGAGGAGGAGGAGGAGGAGGGGAGAGTGATGGTTAGAGGATGATCCACTTGAGGAAGCGAGAGGGAGAGAAAATGAAAGGGGGAGAGGAGGATGGATAAAAAAGAATTAAGGGGGCATATGGGGGAGAAGAAAGAAGGGGAGAGGGCTCTTTGGTCTGGAGAGCAGAAGGTTCAAACCACGCGGCTGGTGCACCAAGGGCGACGGGGTGGAGGAGAGTGGAAGGGTGTGGAGCAGACGAGATGCCTGTCAATGTGGTTTACCAGAGAATGAAGGGGTGGGGGTGTTTCAAGAAGAGGAGAGAAAGTTTCACAGCAAAATGAGATTTAAAAAATAAATTGATAAAATGCTTGATATAGCGCAGAAATTAAATGTTGGTCCGTGTTAATTTTGGGATAACTCGGGTTCAAAATGAGGACACTGTGGCAGATTGGATCCAGGATGTTTTTTTATTGAATGAATTACGGTGCATTTCTTTCTTTCTTTTTCTTCAAAAGCCGACGTGAGGTGTTTTTGAAATGAACTGTTCAGATAGAGGAGAGACGATTTACATTCTTTCTGAAAGAAAATCAACTTCCCATGCCATCACTTTTTTACGAAAGCATGTTTTCCCCGAGCCGCTCAGGTTCAGAATGCAGCCTGTATCATCTCCAGCAAAGCAATTATTTTGTGATTAGCCGGGATCTGCCGTATCTTGTTCCTCTGACCACTGTAACAATTTATACTGAGGTATTCAGGACCTGACAACATCAAAGACGGTTAAGGCACACCTCCCACATCTCTTCTTCTCAAAACACAAATCTTTCATACGCTAATGACACACTAGTGGTGAACTATGCAGTGAGTAGGGTGGGAAAGATTAGTGCATTGACAGACATTCCCAGCGGCTGATGTCAACGACGCTCTATCGCAAAATACGATACAATATGGTGTTTTTCGAACCAAAATATGAACTCCTGTGAGCAACGTGAGAGCTGATATGTTTGGGCGAGGGTGGTCCCCCCCGACTGGTTGACCCCAAAGGTCAAAAACACAACTCCTGAGGTAGAAATTCCTCAAACCTGGTCCGATGAGAAACCCGCAAAGGTGAGAGGTGGGTCCGAGATGCCTTTGGTTGCCAAGATCTGGAAGCAATACTAGCCAAATGGCTGGTCCACTACTGGCCCACTGACCACAAGGGCACATTCCAGACATTCTACCCCCAGCCGGTGAGGTCCTGGTGAGCTTACTGCAGGACAGATGTCCCCCTCCACCTGATCTCCGAGGCAGAGGGGCTGAACCTCGCAGACTGAGCAGGGGAACTGATTGTCTGTAGCAGGCAATGCAGTCCTGACTGCAGGAGCAGGACTTTGTGATCATTGCTGCTCCCCACGTCTAGCCAGCCTGTGAATCACTCCATGGACTCCAGTGAAGCTCTTCCCCTGATCGCGTCTGACTGCCAGAAGTTGATTCAGACTTTGTGGTCTGTCCAGGAAAATAAAGAAACACAAATTAGACCCTGCAGGCCTAGTAGCTGGTAGTTTCAAGGTCATGTTTTGCAAACGGAATACCTGGACTCACGCCTCTGTGTCGGCACGCATCCACCGCGCCGCAGACAGTGTCCTGGAACAACACAGTGATCAGATCAGATGGAGGGAGAAGACATTCCTACTGCTTCTGGAAACACTGCACAGGCAGTGTGGAAGCTCAGTGCTTCTCAACCTTCTGGGCTCATGACCTCTTCGAATGAAGCCATGCATAATCACCAACCCCCATCACGAACGGTCCGCATGGAAGAATGATTTCCTCTTTTCACGTCGTTTCATTTGATTAACTATCAGGGGAGGCTGAGTGGCTGAAAACTGTTCCGTATTTAACAAGGGTTAGGGCTAGGTCTGAGCAAACACACACACACACACACACACACACACACACACACACACGCAGACAGACAGACAGACAGACAGACACACACACACACACACACACACACACACACACACACACACACACACACACACACACACACACACACACACACACAAGAGAGCAAAAAATAGATTTTTGTCTTATGCAATAAATGATCTTGCGACCTCCCTAAATTGTCTTGTGATCACTGGCAATACCCTGACCCCCAGGTTGA
>NC_139652.1:13120399-13147899 GCF_964638095.1 Poromitra crassiceps
AAAAGTCAAGCGTTTTTTTTTTAATAAACGAGGCCCCCTGATCCCGAACACCGATAATTACTTTCTGTTTGCTTTTTGGAAGATGCATTGCCTTTTTTCCCCCTCCTTCCCTCTGCTTAACTAAATCTTTTTTAGCGTTGGCAGACGCAGCTCGCTTGCAGGAGGAGACAAAACCCCGCCAGACGGGATGGGAGCCCTTATTTACTTTGCTGATAAGGATTGTGGGTAATGGCGAGAGCGAGGCGTGCTGGCACGTTGGCCTGTTTTCGGGAAGCTTCTGGGATGTCTATGATAAGAGGACACAATGTGGGAGGAGGCCCCACTCCAAACAATTAAGGCAGGCTTAAGGAATCGACTATGCCCTTTTTAGTATCAACACGTCGCATTTTGTAAGCCAACTCCAAGTGGAACTATGCTACTGTACGCTTATTATCAGTGTTGGGCAAGTTACTTTCAAAATGTAATATACTACATATTACTAGTTACTTTCATTTGAAAGTAATAAGTTACTTTACAATATTACTTTCTGTGTAGAGTAACTCGTTACTTATTACACTACTTTTGCATTACTTTTACCAAAACAACAGCAGCAGCAGAATGACATCGCCGCCCCGGAACCACCCCGAAAAATAATGTCAACCGCCTTGAAGTCAGTGTAGACAATCCAAAATTCTAAATGTTATCATTTTCCTTTGTTATTGTCATCTATAGTGGTTATTTGCATAAAACACACAGTTTGATTAGGAAATGATTGTATCTTTTTTAAATGTGTGCTTTGATTTAATCAAATGTAACTCAATTTGTAACTTGAGTTACTTGACAAAGTAACTGGTATAATATTACTGAAATCCTATAAGTAATAAGTTATATTACCGAGTTACTGCTAAAAGTAATATATTACATGTAATATGTTACATTTGTAATGAGTTACCCCCAACACTGCTTATTATGCAGACACACTGTACGGTGGTGAACGCAGACACAGACATGTTCACTTCAGAGGAACACACCTCTTAATGTCTTTCCAGACAGGAGAGCAGGAATGCGTATTTATGGACGTGGCGTGCCTCTGCCAGCTGAGCCAGGCTGAGCTGAAGTGTTCAGTGTGTTCGGGTGAGAGTTACAGCAGCGTGTCATCAGTGTGATTAGAAAGCTGGGAGTAGCTCGCACTCCACTGATCATCACTCCACTCATCATCACTCACAGCTTCTTCATATCACTCACACACACTGACTGATTTGGCTGTGATGAATGTGTGTGTCAGAGGGTTGGGATCGGATGGGGTGGAGCAGGGGGAGCCCTCCAGTCACGTTCTGTTCTGTTTTGTTTTATCACGTTTTTCTTTCCGGATTCACCCCCCCTTCCCCCCCTTCCCCCTTTTCTCCCCAATAGAGAGCCGCAGGAACGAGTCCAGAAATCATCGATGCTAACAGTCCTGGTTCTTCACTGTTTTCGCCTATGGGAGTTTTGAATGGGTTTTTGGCGCGATGCTTCTAATAATCTCTCTGGGCAACGCTGGCTTAATCAAATGCGAACCAGTGTTTAGTAACATCATCTTCACACACTAGGACCACTTTTATGAGTTTTGAAGCTTTTACGTGCCGTTAAAAGGGCGGCTAGCTAGCAAACGGCTAAATGAGACTACACTGTTGAGTCGATGGGGATATATACGTCAATAACGTCACCACCAAGGACGAACACGGAACTTCTCTTTCCCTCACCTGGTTCAGCCCGTTCAGCATGGGGAGATCAAACACACATCCAACAACAGTCCAGGTTGAGCGCTGACGTGACGTGGAAGCCTATGCGACAGTGTGTAGTTCTGGATTAGCTTAGCTCAAGCTTTTTACTTCTAGGGCTCGCATTTACGCTACAAAACTCATGAAAGTGGTCCTCATGTGTGAAGATTATCCGACTGAACTCTGGTTCGCGTTTGATTAATCTTGCGTTGCCCAGAGACCGTATTTGAAGCATCGCGGCAAAAACCCATTCAAAAATCCCATAGACAGAAACAGTGAAGAACCAGGAAGTCCAGGACTTCCGCGTCATCCCTGCGGCTCTCTATTGTACTCGGCCAATCCCCCCCTGCTGTCCCGGGCGTTGCTCCACCCCCTCTGCTGAGCCGGGGAGATTGGTAGACTAGCAGCACGTGCGTCTTCCGATACATGCAGTCGCCCAGCCGCTTCGTTTCACCTGACAGCGAGGAGTTTCATTGGCAGGACGTATACAGTAGAGTAGCGCGTGGGAGGATAACGCTATTGCCCCCAGTTCCCCTTCCTCCGAACAGGTGCACTGACTGACCAGAGGAGGCACTAGTGCAGCAACCAGGACACATACCCTTCCCATACGGAAGAGGCATATATACACATATATGTAGTAAACATACATGTAGTATATGTTCATATAAGTATTCGACATATATCCACATATATATCCAGGATATATGTGCATATATGTGCATATGTATCACAATATATGAACATGTATGGAATTGGAACGTTTCATATATGGTCCATATATGTTAGTCCTATATAATTATATATGTGCATACATGTATAGATTGTATATGGACACATATGGTAATTAATTATATGTACATTTGTATGCATTGACACTATACGGACATATATGCTTAATACATATAAAACTATATATGAATAATAACTATACATACATATATGTTTTATTTTATATGAACACATATGACTATTACCTGTGTATAACTGTATGTATTTACCTGTATTCGACATATATCCACCTATATATCCAGGATATGCGTGCATATATGTGCATATATATCACAATATATGAACATGTATGGAATTGGAACGTTTCATATATGGTCCATATATGTTTGTCCTTTATAATTATATATGTGCATACTGTAGATGTATAGATTGTATATGGACACATATGGCAATTAATTATATGTACATTTGTATGCATTGACAGTATACAGGCATATATGGTTAATACATATATAACTATATATGAATAATAACTATACATACATATGTTTTATTTTATATGAACATATATGACTATTACCTGTGTATAACTGTATGTATTTATCTGTATTCGACATATATCCACCTATATATCCAGGATAGATGTGCATATATGTGCATATATATCACAATATATGAACATGTATGGAATTGGAACGTTTCATATATGGTCCATATATGTTTGTCCTATATAATTATATATGTGCATACATGTATAGATTGTATATGGACACATATGGCAATTAATTATATGTACATTTGTATGCATTGACACTATACGGGCATATATGGTTAATACATATAAAACTATATATGAATAATAACTATACATAGATATATGTTTTATTTTGTATATCCAGAATATATGTGCATATATATCACAATATATGAACATGTATGGAATCAAAACACATATCTCTTAATTAAAAGAAATATAATTTTCCAAATTATTTTTGATTGAACAACATCTCAGAAGTGAAACCCACCATAAAAATGGTTAGTTTTGTGCAAGACTTCCAGCACTACTGGATATTTTCAAGGTTTGTCCAGTGTGCATGAGATTGAAAAATAAGGGTTTTTTGACAGTGGAGTCATTAAAATGCCCCATAGGCTATATTATGGTTTTAGTGTAAACATTATATATTATATATGATTTAGAAGCTCATCGTAAAGCTGATTCCAAATATATAATTTAAAAGCTTCATAAATTAAATCCTGTGGAGTTATTAACCATATTAGATCCCTAATCTCTGCCCCAAATGCATCATGGGACTTCCATGCAAATTCTGGAGAAATGTTCACGCCCCCTCCAACCAGTCTCTCTGCTGCACCCTGGATTACTTACATGAACATAGATGATCACATGTATGAGAATACTCAATGTTAATTGCTTATATGAGCATACCTGCTGACATGTAAGTAAAGTCTTCTATGTTAATTGCTGATTTACACATATATGTAGACATATGTAAGTTTAACCCTATATGTTCAATGCGTAGACAAACATATATGATTACACGTATGAGAATATCCGCATATGTTAACTGATTATATGAGCATATATGTTGACATACATAATAGTAATCATATATGTTTAATGCTTATACGAACACATATTTTGATATGGAAGAGAATAACATATATGTGTGTTGCTTGTATTTGCATATATGCGGAAATATGTAGAAATATTCTTATATGTTAATTGCTTATATGTACATATATCTAAACATATGCGAGAATAACCCTGTATGTCCATTACTTGTATGAACATATATGATCACATGTATGAGAATACTCATATGTTAATTGCTTATATGAGCAAACATACTTGCATATGTAAGTAAATTCTTATATGTTAATTGCTGATATGCACATATATGTAGACATATGTAAGTTTAACCCTATATGTTCAATGCTTACACAAACATATATGATTACATGTATGCGAACATCCGCATATGTTAATTGATTATATGAGCATATATGTTGACATACGTAATAATGATCATATATGTTTAATGCTTATATGCACACATATTTTGATATGCAAGAGAATAACATATATGTGTGTTGCTTGTATTTGCATATATGCGGAAATATGTAGAAATATTCTTATATGTTAATTGCTTATATGTACATATATCTAAACATATGCGAGAATAACCCTGTATGTCCATTACTTGTATGAACATATATGATCACATGTATGAGAATACTCATATTTGTTAATTGCTTATATGAGCATACATGCTTACATATGTAAGTAAATTCTTATATGTTAATTGCTGATATGCACATATATGTAGACATATGTAAGTTTAACCCTATATGTTCAATGCTTACACAAACATATATGATTACATGTATGCGAACATCTGCATATGTTAATTGATTATATGAGCATATATGTTGACATACGTAATAATGATCATATATGTTTAATGCTTATATGCACACATATTTTGATATGCAAGAGAATAACAGATATGTGTGTTGCTTGTATTTGCATATATGCGGAAATATGTAGAAATATTCTTATATGTTAATTGCTTATATGTACATATATATAAACATATGCAAGAATAACCCTGTATGTCCATTACTTGCATGGACATATATGATCACTTGTATGAGAATACTCATATGTTAATTGCTTATATGAGCATACATGCTTACATATGTAAGTACATTCTTATATGTTAATTGCTGATATGCACATATGTGTAGACATATGTAAGTTTAACCATATATGTTTAATGCTTACACAAACATATATGATTACATGTATGCGAACATCCGCATATGTTAATTGATTATATGAGCATATATGTTGACATACGTAATAATAATCATATATGTTTAATGCTTAAATGCACACATATTTTGATATGCAAGAGAATAACATATGTGTGTTGCTTGTATTTGCATATACGCAGAAATATGTAGAAACATTCTTATATGTTAATTGCTTATATGTACATATATCTAAACATAATAGAATAACCCTGTATGTCCATTACTTGCATGAACATATATGATCACATGTATGACAATACTCATATATGTTAATTGCTTATATGAGCATACATGCTTACATATGTAAGTAAATTCTTATATGGTAATTGCTGATATGCACATATATGTAGACATATGTAAGTTTAACCCTATATGTTCAATGCTTACACAAACATATATGATTACATGTATGCGAACATCCGCATATGTTAATTGATTATATGAGCATATATGTTGACATACGTAATAATAATCATATATGTTTAATGCTTATATGCACACATATGTTGATATGCAAGAGAATAACATATATGTGTGTTGCTTGTATTTGCATATATGCGGAAATATGTAGAAATATTCTTATATGTTAATTGCTTATAGGTACATATATCTAAACATATGCGAGAATAACCCTGTATGTGCATTACTTGTATGAACATATATGATCACATGTATGAGAATACTCATATATGTTAATTGCTTATATGAGCATACATGCTTACATATGTAAGTAAATTCTTATATGTTAATTGCTGATATGCACATATGTGTAGACATATGTAAGTTTAACCCTATATGTTCAATGCTTACACAAACATATATGATTACATGTATGCGAACATCCGCATATGTTAATTGATTATATGAGCATATATGTTGACATACGTAATAATAATCATATATGTTGAATGCTCATATGCACACATATTTTGATATGCAAGAGAATAACATATATGTGTGTTGCTTGCATTTGCATATATGCGGAAATATGTAGAAATATTCTTATATGTTAATTGCTTATATGTACATATATCTAAACATATGCAAGAATAACCCTGTATGTCCATTACTTGCATGAACATATATGATCACATGTATGAGAATACTCATATATGTTAATTGCTTATATGAGCATACATGCTTACATATGTAAGTACATTCTTATATGTTAATTGCTGATATGCACATATGTGTAGACATATGTAAGTTTAACCCTATATGTTCAATGCTTACACAAACATATATGATTACATGTATGCGAACATCCGCATATGTTAATTGATTATATGAGCATATATGTTGACATACGTAATAATAATCATATATGTTTAATGCTCATATGCACACATATATTGATATGCAAGAGAATAACATATATGTGTGTTGCTTGTATTTGCATATATGCGGAAATATGTAGAAATATTCTTATATGTTAATTGCTTATATGTACATATATCTAAACATATGCTAGAATAATCCTATATGTCCATTACTTACATGAGCATATATGATCACATGTATGGGAGTACTCATATATGTTAATTGCCTATATGATCATATATGTCAATTTATATTTGGATCACATATATGATCCTCACATATATATGCATATATCTCAGGTGGGTTTGTATGCAAAGTGCATACATGTACATGTATGGTGACATATATGTGGACCTTGTGTCGGATGTATGTCCATATATGTGTATATATGCCTCTTCCGTATGGGTTAATCCGGCTTCCCACATGCAGACACGGCACCAATTGTGCCTGTCGGCTATGAACCTACGACCCTCGTGTTGTGTGTGTGTGTGTGTGTGTGTGTGTGTGTGTGTGTGTGTTGAATAAGTGCAATCCTACCATGTGATTGTGCGTGTGTGTGTGCGCGTGCGTGTGTGTGTGTGTGTGTGTGTGTGTATGTACATATGATTTGTGAGCATTATGTGTTTGCTCAGGTGTTTCCGGTGTCATAGGCCACGACTGAAGGAACCACGCTCAGCTCAACATCTCAGCCCTTTGAACCCTGTGCAACCAAACCTGAGCTGGGAATCACGAGTGTGAGCAAAGTGCCCTTCATTCTTTAAAACACACGCACATATGCGATGAGCACTGGAGCACGCAGGTGTTTGAGGTCCTCCAATGAGCCATCAACCCATGTCTCCTCCAATCCCATCTCCAGATCTGATCACCCCTGTCCGATATCTGCTCCCCGGGATCCATAACATGTCTTTTTCCCGTCGCTGTCTCCGCCCATTCCCATCATTCCCACTCGTTTTCCTCTTCTTTTCCCGCTCCAATTGCTGCTGGCATGGCTCGCAGGCACATCCATCAGCGGAACGCATGCATGGTCGGGATACCGTGGTGGAATTAGGACGAAAACAAGGCCTTCCCAGCATTCAGCAAACATCCTGCTCAGCTCCACTCCAGTGCAAGCTCATTCCACAATCAGTGATTCATCTGTGCGCTGACAGATGGGATGGGAGAGAGCGGAGGACACCTGTGATGGGAGGAGTTGTACGTATGCATGGCATATAACTATCTTTACTGCAAAGTGGGTTGAGATGACTGAAATTTAGGTTTCTCCACTTGATCAAAAATAGATCTTGTTCTGTAAATAAGGGCAACTGAGCCCATATCTACGCATGAAACCGTAGACAGACAGATAGATAGATAGACAGACAGACAGACAGACAGACAGACAGACAGACAGACAGACAGACAGACAGACAGATAGATAGATAGATAGATAGATAGAGAGAGAGAGAGAGAGAGAGAGAGATAGATAGATAGATAGATAGATAGATAGATGGATAGATAGATAGAGAGAGGGATAGATAGAGATAGAGAGATAGATAGATAGATGGATAGATAGATACCTGTAGATAGATAGATGGATGGATGGATGATAGCTGGATAGACGGACGGACAGACGGACAGACAGACAGACAGACAGACAGACAGACAGACAGACAGACAGACAGACAGACAGACAGAGAGAGAGAGAGAGATAGATAGATAGATAGATAGATAGATAGATAGATAGATAGATAGATAGATAGATAGATAGATCAGAAAAACATGTTTTTGTTTTTACTTCCAACCTGGAAAATATTGCTGTTTCCACTCCATAATAGGGCTGATGTAGCCTGCCCTTCTCTGCCCTCAGTTATAGAACACACTTGGCCAGCAGTTCATTAACATCAAAGACATGAGTCAGGTGCACGGCAGTTTGGATACACGTTGTACTGCAAATGAGCAGTTAGCCCATTCTTGTGCTTTGGCATCATCATCTTTCTGCTTGAATTCCACTTACATAACAAGGACCCCCCACACCTGCAGCATTCCTGCTCTGTTTGGATGCTTCAGCAAGTGTTATGAGGGTGGGGCTGACTTTGTGTACGTTTGCAGTCTTCTCTATTGTTCACTGTGTTTGTGTGTTTACGAGATAGCGAACGGGACGGACCACTCACCTGGTTACAGATTGCAGGTCTCTGTTTTACCAGGGTTTTCCTTCACGCTGTGATAACAGGGCAACTTGGGGGGGGGGCAACTTTAAAGATCAACCAAGTTACTTTATGTACTAGTTTAATCACAAGGGGTCAAAGGTCAAAGGTTAACTTGATTACCTAGCAAGGGGAAATTCATGTCTACAAACACGCGCACGCGCACACACACACACACACACACACACACACACACACACACACACACACACACACACACACACACACAGTGCCAGCAATATAAGATATAGACTAAGAATGCAAGGTACAGTCATCTAAAAGTTGAACATCTTGTTGAATAGATTTTTGACTGTGTTAAAAATGGCCAAGTGTATCAAAGTGTTTGCATTAATTATTTTAATGACATTAACTGTTTTATTACACAGCACAGAAGAGCATTGCAAAGGAAAGCCAGGTCTATTTATGAGATAGCAGCTGTGGTTACAGATAGAATCAGGCTGCTGTTTCATTATCATATTCTTAAGGCAGTGATGCACAACTTTTTGGGCAACTTTTAAACAGCAACCGTCCAAATGGATCAGTTGCCTCAGCATTTACTGCTTTAATCACGAATCATATATTTTTGAAAATATTTTTGATATTTCTAACATTTTGTTATAAAAGTAGATGGGTCTCCTCACCTAGTGGTTCGAGAACAAGTCCTTCAACCATGAAGCTGGTTTAAGCCACTGTGTCAGTAAGCATCACCATCAACCCTGCTGAAGTGTCTGTATCAAGTGCTCTGCTATCTTTCTGTTTTAGTTCAACCTGTGTTTCATTTGAAAGGCTCTTGCTTATTGCTGTAGTTTCCCCCTGAAAACAGTCTAGCTGAACACAGCTTAATTTGTAAGGGCTTGGCTGGGCAGGCCAGCTGCTGTGAAGTAGTTGTTAATTGGTGGGAGTGGCTCAACTTCCCTGGTTAACCAGTACTTTTTGGCACAGTCATTCTACAGCATCAGCTCATCAGCGTCAGCTGTAGTCAGCTTCTTGTAGTCAGCGTCTGCGCACGAGAGACTGGCACAAAGACTAGACTGCGGGAGTCCATGGAGGGTAGGCTAGAGAATATAGTTTCTGTTACTCCTTTTCTACTAACTGCCTTCTCCACACACACACTCTCTCTCTCGTGCGTGTGCAAAACAAAGCACACACAAAAAAAGCGCTCTCGACATGATTTCCAAAGCGTTCTTATGTGAAATACACATGTCCTGCCTGCACCTTACTTACCCAATTTGCACCAGTAGTCCTTTTACGATTGCTGGAGGACTCTGGAACTGCCAGTCAGCAGTTAAGGAAACTGAGACGATATCAGCCCATGATCGATCTCAATCCCTCCCACTTTCTGGCACTCAGGGAGACCTGGATGATACCTGAAAATACTGCCACACCAGCAGCTCTCTGCTGCTTATTCTTTCTCCCCCCCCCCCCCAGAGCCTCTTCCTGTATCTGACCATCACTTTAAAACCTTCTTCCTTCCCATCTCACACTGAACATCTACTCACATTATCACCACCTGACACCACTTAAAAAGCCTCTCACCCACCACGCTCTCTTTTGCCGTCCTTTCCTCACTTCCCTCACCTGAGCAGTTCTCTCCTGCTGAGGAGGCCTCCGCTAACTCTTCTATCCTCTCACTTCTCCTCTTTCCGCACCTGGGTCCCTCAGGGCTCAGTCCTGGGTCCCTCAGGGCTCAGTCCTGGGTCCCTCAGGGCTCAGTCCTGGGTCACTCAGGGCTCAGTCCTGGGTCCCTCAGGGCTCAGTCCTGGGTCTCTCAGGGCTCAGTCCTGGGTCCCTCAGGGCTCAGTCCTGGGGCCCTCAGGGCTCAGTCCTGGGGCCCTTGACGTTCGCTCTCTACCCACCTTATTTTTGAATGCCCCACTGTAAAAAATAATTGTGCATGGGTACAAGGTCCGGTTTAACGTGACTTATTGTTGCAGCTTGCCATTTCCTTTGTTATACTCGGCTGCAGACCCGAATTATAAACCGGAAACTGGAGTACGTTATAAAAGTTATAAATATAGTCACGTTATAAACAACTAACCAACGCTGGGGGTCCGTATGGAAACAGTGTTACTCAAAATGGTTAAAAGTTCAATCAATTTGGTCATTCAGTGGCGTTTTACTGCCATGTAAAGTAACTATTACGCTAGCCGTTAGCATTAGCCACAGTAGCCGACTACCCACAATGCATTACGTTATCCCAGCACCCGAACGGCACGGCTGTAGAGCAGAATGGCTCTGCTGTAAAATCCTCATAGACGTTTTTTTTGTCAAGTTAAAACAGTGTAAAAATTACACCGGAAGCGGAAGAAGCACCCATCAGGCATCATGGCAGCTAGAAATAAGGTGGATACTAAATCCCTCTGCCATGTGATCTCCTCTCACCGTATCACTGCTATGCCGATGACACTCAGCTCTACCTCTCCTTCCCCCCCTCAGACACACAAATTGAGGCACACATCTCCGCATGTCTCAAAAGTCGCTCATGCCGATCGCGACTCTTCTCGTCCCTGGCACCACAATGGTGGAACGAGGGCCGAATCACTGCCCATCTTTCGGCAAAGACTAAAAACACATCTTTTCAGGCTCCACCTGGGTCATCTCTCTCTTCTAAAAAAAATCCAACTAATGTTACTCATTCCTTCTCAAACTACTTTCTACAAGCGCTACTTCCTTCAAACAAGTTGTAGCTGTCATAGATTGTGTTCCATAGTTGATTTCTCTACTGTTGACAGAATGTGATGTTGTAAGTCACTTTGGTTAAAAGCGTCTGCCAAATGACGTAATGTAATGTAATGTCTCAAAGACATCAGTGCCTGTGTTACCCTCTCAATGTGCTAACAAATCCGGGGTGATCCTGGACAACCAGCTGTCCAGCTCTGTCTACATTGCAGCAACTACCCACTCCTGCAGGTTCCTCCCTGTACAACATCTGCAAAACCCGGCCATTTCTTACGACGGAAGCATCACATCTCCTGGTCCAGGCACTTGTCATTTGTCATCTCCCGCCTGGACTACTGCAACGTTCTTCTGGCTGGGCTACCTGCCTCTGCTATCAGACAGTTACAGCTTATTCAGAACGCTGACGGGCTGTTCAACCAACCTGAATTCTCTCATGTCACCCCCTCTTCTGCTCCCTTCACTGGCTTCCCATCTCGACACGCATCAAAGTCAAGACACTGGTACTGGCCTACAGGGCAGTACACCAGACTGCCCCCTACAGGGCAGTACACCAGACTGTCGCTCCCTATCTGCAATATATGGTCAGGTTCCAAACCCCGCCTCGTTCCCTCCACTCCTCCACCCTTGCAGGTTGCCTCGCCCCTCCATCGCTACATGGGCTCAAAAGCTGCTCATCCCTGGCACCACAATGGTGGAATGAGCGAGCTCCGCCCCCTTCTGTCAGAACGGACGAATCACTGCCCATCTTTAAGCACGAGACTAAAAACACCTCTTCAGGTTACATCTGGAGCCCCTTTGAACTAACTGTTCCTCTTCTTTAAGGAAAAAAGCTACTTATTCCTTTTCAAAACAACTTTCAACAAATGCTACTTTCCCTTTAAGGTCATAGCTGATGAAGACTCTGATTTCGCTATGCTGTTGACAAAATGTAGCCTACAATTGTAAGTCGCTTTTGATCAAAAAACGTCTGCTAAAAGACATAATGTGATGTAATGTCCAAGTGAAAAGAGAATTTTCCTATTCATAGTACGGTATTCTGTTATATCACCACAGGCTCATAATGGTAATGGTAGAAAAATAACAGGTGCTGGTAATTAATTAGCAGGTGATTATAATCACATGGCAAACGCAGCCAATGAGCTGTGTGTATTGTAAAGCACCATATTGGTAGGAGATGTGACATCATGGGAATACGGAAAAGATATCAATGAAAATATGCCATTAATCTAGATGACATTAAAGAGCTGGTGAAAAGCAGCGCAGGCCAAGAGACTGATTCAAACTCGCATCACAAGCACGCGCGCAACATGTGCCGCAGTGTTTCAAACTGTTCGACAGTACTGCGAGCTATTTTTAAAATATTGCCTTAGTTTATTTTCTAACACTGTCAAGAAATTGGAAGCAGCCAAACAAAAAAAATGGTTTCCCCAGAGCTAAGGATGATAGATTATGATTTACCTCAAACAATGGGTTACTTAAGGTAAACCCTATGAAAAACAGATTTAAATATACTCTTTAATAGGTTCGATGAAGGATTGACTACCTTGCATGAGTTCATGCTGTCGATAATATGTTCTGTCTCTGCAATTATCATGTGTTCAATATGAAGTCAGTTCATTATAGGAGGCAGATGTTCATTTAGCTGACACTGCTAATTGCTATAGTCTCCTCCTGTGTATGTGTGTGTGCGTGCGTGCATGTGTGTATGCGTGTGTGTGTATGCGTGCGTGTGTGTAGGTGTGTGTGTGTGTGTGTGCGCGTGTGTGTGCGTGAGAGAGAGAGGAAATCTGTGTACATGTATGTATGTGTGTGTGTGTGTGTGCGCGCGCGCGTGTGTGTGTGCATGAGAGAGAGAGAGAGAGGAAATGTGTGTACATGTACTGTATGTGTGTGTGCGTGTGCTCGCCATGCGCGGCACGCAAACCCCCCCAAAGAAAGCCAGCAGTGATCCAACCTGACTCCAGGCCATCTGTCTCTGCCAGGAGAAATGATAGAGGGAGCAGTGATAAATGATTTCTCTGCTTGTGATCTTCAGGGCAGCATTTTTCTCCTTTCCACAAGCACATGTGACCCCTGTCTTCTTGTTTCTTCACTACCGCCTTCCTCTAGATGTTTCATCTTCGTCCAAATGGACCAGTTCCTCACCCTTGTTCTTCCGTGGTCGGCATCTGCCTGTTGTGTCGTGTGGCCTTCGTTCATATGCCTCTCCAGGGCCCCCATAAGCAACTGACAGGTATGAAGGGGTACACCTCCCCAGGGCCCCCATAAGCAACAGACGGATATGAAGGGGTACACCTCTCCAGGGCCCCCATAAGCAACAGACGGATATGAAGGGGTACACCTCTCCAGGGCCCCCATAAGCAACTGACGGGTTATGAAGGGGTACACCTCCCCAGGGCCCCCATAAGCAACTGACAGGTTATGAAGGGGTACACCTCCCCAGGGCCCCCATAAGCAACTGACAGGTATGAAGGGGTACACCTCCCCAGGGCCCCCATAAGCAACTGACAGGTATGAGGGGGTAGACCTCCCCAGGGCCCCCATAAGCAACAGACGGGTTATGAAGGGGTACACCTCTCCAGGGCCCCCATAAGCAACTGACAGGTATGAGGGGGTACACCTCTCCAGGGCCCCCATAAGCAACTGACAGGTATGAGGGGGTACACCTCTCCAGGGCCCCCATAAGCAACTGACAGGTATGAGGGGGTACACCTCCCCAGGGCCCCCATAAGCAACTGACAGGTATGAAGGGGTACACCTCTCCAGGGCCCCCATAAGCAACTGACAGGTATGAGGGGGTACACCTCTCCAGGGCCCCCATAAGCAACTGAAAGGTATGAGGGGGTACACCTCCCCAGGGCCCCCACAAGCAACAGACGGGTTATGAAGGGGTACACCTCCCCAGGGCCCCCACAAGCAACAGACGGGTTATGAAGGGGTACACCTCCCCAGGGCCCCCATAAGCAACAGACGGGTATGAAGGGGTACACCTCTCCAGGGCCCCCATAAGCAACAGACAGGTATGAAGGGGTACACCTCTCCAGGGCCCCCATAAGCAACTGACAGGTTATGAAGGGGTACACCTCTCCAGGGCCCCCATAAGCAACAGACATGTTATGAAGGGGTACACCTCTCCAGGGCCCCCATAAGCAACAGACGGGTTATGAAGGGGTACACCTCCCCAGGGCCCCCATAAGCAACAGGCGGGTTATGAAGGGGTACACCTCTCCAGGGCCCCCATAAGCAACTGACAGGTATGAAGGGGTACACCTCCCCAGGGCCCCCATAAGCAACAGACGGGTTATGAAGGGGTACACCTCTCCAGGGCCCCCATAAGCAACTGACAGGTATGAAGGGGTACACCTCCCCAGGGCCCCCATAAGCAACAGACAGGTTATGAAGGGGTACACCTCCCCAGGGCCCCCATAAGCAACAGACGGGTTATGAAGGGGTACACCTTCCCAGGGCCCCCATAAGCAACTGACGGGTTATGAAGGGGTACACCTCCCCAGGGCCCCCATAAGCAAAAGACGGGTTATGAAGGGGTACACCTCTCCAGGGCCTCCATAAGCAACTGACGGGTATGAAGGGGTACACCTCTCCAGGGCCCCCATAAGCAACAGATGGGTATGAAGGGGTACACCTCCCCAGGGCCCCCATAAGCAACAGACGGGTTATGAAGGGGTACACCTCCCCAGGGCCCCCATAAGCAACTGACAGGTTATGAAGGGGTACACCTCTCCAGTGCCCCCATAAGCAACAGACGGGTTATGAAGGGGTACACCTCTCCAGGGCCCCCATAAGCAACAGACGGGTTATGAAGGGGTACACCTCCCCAGGGCCCCCATAAGCAACAGACAGGTTATGATGGGGTACACCTCCCCAGGGCCCCCATAAGCAACGACGGGTTATGAAGGGGTACACCTCCCCAGGGCCCCCATAAGCAACTGACAGGTATGGAGGGGTACACCTCCCCAGGGCCCCCATAAGCAACAGACGGGTATGAAGGGGTACACCTCCCCAGGGCCCCCATAAGCAACAGACGGGTTATGAAGGGGTACACCTCCCCAGGGCCCCCATAAGCAACAGACGGGTTATGAAGGGGTACACCTCCCCAGGGCCCCCATAAGCAACAGACGGGTTATGAAGGGGTACACCTCCCCAGGGCCCCCATAAGCAACAGACGGGTTATGAAGGGGTACACCTCTCCAGGGCCCCCATAAGCAACAGACGGGTTATGAAGGGGTACACCTCCCCAGGGCCCCCATAAGCAACAGACGGGTTATGAAGGGGTACACCTCCCCAGGGCCCCCATAAGCAACAGACGGGTTATGAAGGGGTACACCTCTCCAGGGCCCCCATAAGCAACAGACGGGTTATGAAGGGGTACACCTCCCCAGGGCCCCCATAAGCAACAGACGGGTTATGAAGGGGTACACCTCTCCAGGGCCCCCATAAGCAACAGACGGGTTATGAAGGGGTACACCTCTCCAGGGCCCCCATAAGCAACAGACGGGTTATGAAGGGGTACACCTCCCCAGGGCCCCCATAAGCAACTGACGGGTTATGAAGGGGTACACCTCCCCAGGGCCCCCATAAGCAACAGACGGGTTATGAAGGGGTACACCTCCCCAGGGCCCCCATAAGCAACAGACGGGTTATGAAGGGGTACACCTCCCCAGGGCCCCCATAAGCAACAGACGGGTTATGAAGGGGTACACCTCCCCAGGGCCCCCATAAGCAACAGACGGGTTATGAAGGGGTACACAAGTGTTTTGAGCTCCATAACCAAGATGTGATGATGCGACACTCAAGGGAACACTGATCTCATCTCTTTTCCATAGCAGTCTCCTCCCTTGTTTAGGCGGTGTCAGTCTGGAACAAACAGATGCCGGAGTCATTTAATGTGGAGTTTGTGGAGTATTTAGGGGTGGGAATTCTCTGTGGTGGCTTTTCCCCTTTAGCCACACACTACAACAGACACAATCCCACAAGACTGCCAGCTGTCATGTCGCCACGGCCTTAATACAAACTCTAAACTTCTATTTAATGTTGGAATAAGATTTACATCGCTGCAGAGCTGCAATGGCCACACCAACATAGGTCCCAGAGAGAGAGAGTGGCGTCAGCGGAGGACCAAAAATGCGTGACTCATTAGCCAATGAACAGCCAGGAAGGGGTCTCGCGCTACTTTTGAATGCTAAAATAAAGCTGATAATGTACAATTTGATTAAAAAAAAAAAAAAAAACTTTCAAAGTACAACACAAGCTGTCCATTTTGCTGCAACTCGACGGTGCTGCTTAATCCAGAACCTTACTTCCTGGAACTCTTGAGAGTAAAAAAAACGGGTCCATTGGAGTGAATGGAGATGTCGCGACTCTACGCGGCTCTGGGTATTCCGAGAACACACAAACACAAGGCAAGAGCTAGGTTAGTGTTTGAATCACGTGGGTTCAGCTGTTGGAACTTGCTTTGGCCCTCCAGTGTGTGGAGAGCACACTGCTCTCCAGTGTGTGGAGAGCACACTGCTCTCCTCAATACACAGTTAAGTAGTTGATGACAGTTAAGTAAGTGATGAAATTTGGAAAACAAGCAATCGTCATAATGGGAAGAACTCGCGGGGAAAAAAGGCCCAGCTCATATCAACATCTATCCAGTGTTGAAATGTTTGCTGTGGAGCTAAATGGCAAACTTGAACGGCAAAGAAGCAACTCTGGTAATATTAAAACAATACAAATAAAAATTGCAATGACTTCTGTACGTGTAAAAGTGAATGGGATTTTTGCATGGGGATTTCAGTTAAATGCATGACATAAGGTCGGTGGTTAACAAACGTTTATGAAACAGCAAAGTTTGTATTCAGCAAGATAAGCTTCACAAATGAAGACCACTTTTATGACTATTGAAACGTAAGCTTCAAAAGTCATAACAGTGTTCCTCATTTGTGAAGATTATCTTGCGGAACGCAAACGTCGCTGTTACATCAACTTTAACCACACACCTTATTTCATAATGTCTTGGATTATTTTCAATAATGAAGACTGCTTAGCAGCTAACGCCCAGTTCAGGTCATATCACAGTGCACGCCCCCTTTCTTTGAGGTTGTATAACGCATTCATTGTTAGGCTCGCCCCCTTTCTCTGATGCTGTCTCCTCATCCATTCGCAGTTTACCACACCGCATGTGGCAATAACCAATCAGCCCAAGCTATTCCTTTCCAGCTGATCAAAGAGTCCATGTTTCACTCTGTTTGCTATGTGCTGCGTATGTGCCATGTGTCATCCTCAGTTGCTGATCATCATCGCTGAAGCAGTTGTTTTCGCCCCAGCTCCTCCCCTGACCACCACGATCGTCATGATCGAGAATTCCCTATGGGGGATTTTCTATCCTATTCTTAACTGACGACGCCCTCTCATCATCTCAGGAGAGCGTCATCATATCATGGAGTCATACGCCAAAATTAATTTGTTGTATCATTAAAGCTTGTTAAACTTTCTACTTAGTCTCTCATTATTGAAATGCATTTACACAAAATTCCCATACAAAAATCCCATTGCCTTGCCCCCCCCATGAACCAGCAGAGCAGGGACTTCTGGTTAAGCCTACAAAAATACATAATCCCTGTGGTACTCAATACTGCTGTTGTGTTCATATCTGGTCCACATGCTTCTTAGTAGACAGCTCTTTGGTTATATCTCAGGAACTACGTATTTAGCTCTTTGATTGATCCTGAGTGGCAGTCAACCCATAAAGAAAACATTTTAGTGATTGACTGATTGACCATTGAATGCTTCTGTTATTGATGAGGATACCAGAGAATGTTGTGATGGAGTTACACTTAGTTAAATACTAATTGCTTCACCAGCTGAGACCAAAGCTGGAATTATTTCCACGTCATAAAAAGCCAGTTTTCAACATTTCATGGTGATCAAATTGCTATCCTTTGAAAAGCACACCATCTGCATGGAGAACCCATACCACCACATCGAGCTGATCGGTGGAACAACCTTTTATAGCCGCTGTACTGTGTTGTATTTATTGTGCAGTATAAATGATATCCAAAACATAAATGGAAGGATTATTTTTGATAGTTATAATATTGTTTAATGATCTATCCTGGAGTGACCTCGAGTTATTTATTATTTTCATGATAAATCCAGACCTTTCTCTCTTACCTACCCTGTGTTGGTATGAACACTGTGGGAGCCACTGAAGCCACTCAAATAGAACTGAACAGGCATAGGTAACACTTTATAATAACTTTCATCTAAGCCATTTACAAGTTAGTTAATGATGAATTAAACATGAATTACTGATTACTTATATTATTACTTATATCATATACAATCTGATTAGTCTCATATTGGTTCAACATTTGTATCTGAAGCAAGGAATAAAAACATCTTATGAGTCATTTGTAAAACATTAGCTGATGCTGGTAAAAGTCACACTCGGACCTGTAAAAACGTGTAACTTGTATAAAGTTGTAATAGTGTTAACTGCTTATTTACTCGTTTTATAAATGACTATAAATCTTGTGCGCTGTGCACACTCGATTTCTAAATTAAAGTTATTAGTCATCTAAAGTTGAGACGATGTGCCATGGGTGCACTTTTTTGTTGTGACCAAATTCATGTCAACTCACGCCACGTTATCAGTCGGTGGGGTTTGCATGCTCAGTTTTTCTTTTATTGAATATTGAATATTTCTATTTAATTTTTCATATACTCTGTTAGGTCACACGCAGCGGTGCTCTTTACACTTTCTGAAAGAGTCAGCGGCAGGCAGCCCGATCGCATGTAAAATGGCATATAGTTGTGGCCGAACAGAATTCTGCTCACACACACACACACACACACACACACACACACACACACACACACACACACACACACAGACACACACACACACACACACACACACACACACACACACACACACACACACACACACACACACACACACACACACACACTCACACACACACACACACACACACACACACACACACACACACACACACACACACACAGACAGACACTATGCATCAACACTGATTCAGTACCACGGAGAGCTCCATTCATTAGCTACTGATTGAAACCTTGACACCTGAGTGGGCACAACTGAGCAGAGTTGGAATCAGCCAAGGAAGTGAACTATGAAAACCCCCCTCTGGCGCGAGACAGCAGAGGCTGCATGCGAACTCTCTCTGAGCAAGGCCTGACTAACTGGCCAGTCACACATGTACTCCGTTTTTATAGGTCTTAGTGTGAATTTTACCAGCATCAGCTCATGTTTTACAACTGAATTATAAAATATTTTTTGTCCTTGCTTATAATTCAGATAAATGTCGAACTAATGAGTACTAATGATGGACTATATCAGATTCTAACATCTATAATATAATAAGTAATAAGTAATTAATGTTTAATTCAGCATTAACTAAGTGCTTGTGGCTTATAGATGAAAGTTATTATAAAGTATTACCAGGCATAGTATAACAAGACATCTCAAACAAATCATCGCCACAGCATTCCTTGCTCCTTGTGCATGGTGACAACACAACAAAATTCAGATTTTCCAAACGATTGCTATTTTGATATTGATAAGATCAGACAAAACGGGTCTATTCCAGCCATTCCTGCATTATTGTACTCTTTCATTTTCCAACTCCAACCCCTCCACCCCTCGGTGTCCTTGCCCCAGCTTCCTCTCCCTGACATGGCCAGTAGCATCCTCATCCCCACGTGAGGTCATTGGATCTTTGATGTGAAGCCGTTTGTCATTCGCTCCACGTGAGCAGGAGCCGCGTGTGTCCCGCCTTTGATCGCGGCCTGCGCCCCGCTCCTCTCAACCTAACTTGATGGAGCATGGTTTATGTGGTAGCTGTCTGCCGCCATCCTCCCCCTAACCCCCTCACAGCTGCTCCTCGCCCCCCCCCCCCCTTTCCCCCCCGCGGCCTCCTCCTTAACTCTGACACACCTGTGTTTGGCTCGGGCAGCCTCCTCTGACAGGTAAATCACTTGCGACGACCTCGCATACTGTAGCGTGCACTGAGCTATGCAATCTAACTGTACTCCGCCTAGTAGCCCACATCCCCTCCATCTATGTCTGTCGCCACCCGCCTATGATGGGCCAGACCCAACCATCCTCCCCGTGATGAAATGGTCTGCTCCCGCTTACAGGCACGCTTGGCTTGGAAAATTAATTAGGGAAAATGGGTGTGCAGGAAGAGGGGGGGGGGGGGGGGGTTATAGGCAGGGGCTTGGCTCTCTTCTTCATAGGCAGCCGGACAAGCTGTGTTTACATAGGGGGGGGGACATCAAAACATAGATGCGCATTGACAAGTGCGACTTTCATGTGCCGTAAATGTTGCGTTAATGAGTTAAACAAAGCGCGGGCGTTCGCCTGCGGGACACATGCGAAAAGCAGCGCCGCCGCACACCAAGCCGCCCCCAACCGCCCGACACCTGACATTAAGCAGCTGTCGTTTTTAAAACATACATCCTCCACACGCATGAATACATACACGGGGTACATACTACGCTTCAACATGTGCACAGCCACATGCAGGCACAAGCAACCACACACACACACACACACACACACGCACACACGCACACGCACACACACTCACACACACACACAGAACCCTGTAGGCACGTACTGTAGGTGAGTCACATAGCTCACGTGTTGACACGTATGCCAGTTATAGAGTCAGACCTTTAGGGAGGCAGGGAAGGTCAAGTGCACACCTGTATCGAGGGACCCTGGACTTTCCACTACATCATCCATCGCCACCCATCACCTCCCACCTCCACCTTAGCGTTGGTGCTCAATGGCTGTTAGAAACACACACACACACAAGATGCCTATCTATGGAGATGTACACAGCGTGGGGAAAGTACACAAGCGTGTGTGTCCTCCGCTTGAAGATGGGATGCGAGAGAGGCTCTCTATGCGTGCAAAGCCCCCATCCATCACTGTCAGTGGGCTTGTGTTGTCTGGCCGTCCCCCAAAAAAGCTCGGGGATGAACCACTGACTCCCGTAAAAAAGGGGCTTCCACTTAGCCGTGGCTCAATAAAAAGGGCGAGCGCGCACTCAGTGTGCTGTTAATTACCCCACTTCAAGTGAAGTGAAACCCCCGTTAACTGAACATAATGGACTCTGTCGACACTTCCTCCTGATGGGGTTGGTGTCGTCGACGACACGAGGGGGTTTAGTCAGATGCATTTCTGAAGATGACTTGGTATATCTCATAACAACAGTATATATGAGAAGAAGCCAGGTCCTTCTCTGAATCATTCTCCTCATCATTGAAAATAAATAAATAAATAAACAAACAAACAAACAAACAAACAAATAAATAAATAGGAAAAGAAGTGGATATCAGGCTCAACAAAACAAACATGAGAGAGAAAAGTTTCTGTTAGTTTTAGCGTGTTAGTGTTTGCTTCTGACAGCTTCTGTCTCTCAGTGGTCATATAAGCACACAAACAAACTATAGTGGCCAGGAGCAAATGGGTCAGCTGCTGAGAATATCTGGCCTAGTTCTGATCCAGGCTTTTCTAAATTGGTATATACATCTCTCTCAAGGGTAGCCAGCCACAACGTCTATTGGTCCCCTTAAAGACAGAGAGGTACAAATGTACACAGTGTGTTTGTGTTTGTGCCTGTGTGTGTGTATACAATACAGATGTAGGAGTCTGGGTATTCGGGTGTGTACATGTGCTTTTTTGTACATGCCTTTGAAACAGATATTTATTGGCTCTAATGAGCAGACAGGCAGTTGAAGAGCTTAGCCTATATGTTCTCAGGTCGAATATACAGTGAATGATGTAGCGGCTAGCGAGCCAATGGAGGAAAAACGCTGGAGTCAAATTCAATTACCTTAAGTGGACCAGACTCAAAATGAGTGGGTCTGTTTCAAATTGGGCCCATTTTCAACTCACAAAAACACCCATTTAACCCGACTGCACGTAATACGAGCTCAGTGGCAGTGCCACCGACATTCAGACTTTTACAGACACAAAAGGAGGCTATCAACAGCTAATGTTCATATAACTCAACACAGCAGTGTTACTGTGGATGGTCAATTATCACTTATCAATGCCCTGGGGGTCACTAGGTCTTAGACCCTCTGTCTGTCGGATAGACTCTGTCGCTCATGGACTAACGTTTCAGCCTTTGAACTAGCCAGCATATAGTTACAGATGTCTTCCTTTCCAGCCTCAGCAAGACCTCTCAATAGCCTTACAGTAACACCTATAGAGGGCAGGGGAACGCCCAGACAGCCATGTGCCAAACAGCCCCGGCCCAAAGGTCATATCCACACACTATCCATCTCCTTCAACAGAGGTGCATCCGGCAGCAGAACCGTTCCCACGCGCAACATGTACAGCCATTTTTTTCTCTTTCTAATTTCACATCTGTGCATCGATATCTCATAAGGAGTGACAGTGACACGGTTTTGTCTGTGTGGCGACGGAGATCGTACCTTTGTGGAGCGAACGAGAACCAGAGCTAAATGTCATAATGAGATCAAGGGTTCCGTGTGTCTGTGTGACCCAGTTTGAAGAGCAGACACTGAGGTTCTGAGAGCCGTTATGCTGCTCTGACAGGTCCAAATGAATGGGGCCATTTCTCTCATGTGGAACCCGGGATGGGGGGGACGGGGGGACGGGGGGGACGGGGGGGCCTCGGATACTTCAAATGTTTCAAATTCAGCAAAACACTGACCTCCCTCCGGAGGACTGCGAAAATAAATCCCCAGTCACACACTCCGCGACCACAGGAAAGGAGAGAAATGGGCCCTGTCTGCGCAGCCCACTCTCTCACTTTCTCACCGGCACGTGAGACAAAGTGGGAAAGTATGCGGCACTCTGCTGGGATTATGTTGCATGTTTTCACGATCCTTTTCTGTGTGTGTGTGTGTGTGTGCGTGTGTGTGTGTGTGTGTGTGTGTGCGAGAGAGAGAGAGAGAGAGAGAGAGAGAGAGAAATACAGTAACATGTTTCCCTCTGTGCTGTGCATTGTGTATGTGAATCTATGGCATGTGTGTGTATGTGAATGAGAGAGATTTTGTATGTGTTCTGCACTGTGTGTGTATGTATGTGTGTGTGTGAGTAAGTATGTGAAATGGATCCCCTGAAAGGCCAATTGTAATATTCATGTGTGTGTGTGTGTGTGTGTGTGTGTGTGTGTGTGTGTGTGTGTGTGTGTGTGTGTGTGTGTGTGTGTGTGTGTGTGTGTGTGTTATCGTGGAGAATGTCTGTTTTCTTCATTTTCCCAGTCTGTTCCCCTCATGCCTGTTGTTCTCCACATTGCCTCCCTCTGTCAGTCTGCCCACCAGGCCAGCGTCTCTGGACCGCGGCCACGAGGAGGCCCGGCCTCTTTCTGGCTCCACCGGTGTGTCTGCTGAAAAATCCCTGCTTGAACTCGGCACACTCTCCAAGTTCACGAGAAAGAAGCTTGGAGACCAAGCGGGTTGCTGGTTCAAATCCCCGTGCCAACTGGGGAAAAAAACCAAACCGTGGAAAATCAATGAGTAATGCTCTCTCCCGCTTCCATTACCATCGAGATGCCATTGTTGGTCAAAATATTAGGGAAGCTAATGGAAAAGGGTATACTGTTTCACGTTTTTCATGGATTTATTTGACCCCTTGGAGACTGAAGAGGATGGGTCTCTTGCAAAATGATTTATGTTGGAGATTAAGCAAAACTATAGAGGGACATCGATGCATGTGGGAATGTCCAGTGGGGCACGCATTATCGTAAAGAATAAAATAAATCATCTTCATCATCATCATCATCTTGGGGTTTATGGAAAAGGGTCTTGTTTTTTTGTTGCCTCGAGACCCAGTGGGGTGTCAAACTCATTTTAGTTCACGGGCCACAGTTTGCTCTCAAGTGGGCCAGACAAAGAAAATCAATAATAAGTTATTATTCATGTTATTATTAATAACCTATAAACAACAACACCTCAAATGCTTCTTTTAGTGTAAAGAATTAATTACAGGTACATTTTAAGAACACGTTTTCACATTGGGTTATCTCAGCTATCAAACAAATGATCAAATCTACCGTCTGTAACTGTGCATTACAACTGACGCCAACTGTGCAATTCTCTATATTCAAGGGTATTGAAAATAGTTGACCATTTAGTGATGAATACAGAAAACATGAATAGTCTACCTAATATTTGATTTGCTTCTGAAACCTGCTACCTCTTAGCCTTCAAAAGTGCATCACATTGGATTGAAGGACTTCTCAGTGCAATTTTTCTCACTTTGCAAAGTCATCCTGTGGGCCGGATTGGACCCTCTGGCGGGCCGGTTCTGGCCCCTGAGCCGTATATTTGACACCCCTGGTCAGGGCCGTAGCCAGGGATTTCGGGCCCCATGAAAGGATATCACATCGGGCCCACGGATGCAAAATTTTGGAAAAACAGGAACATTTTTGCCATTTGGGGCCCCTGTCAGTCAAGTGCCCTTGGAATCGTCCACACTTTCCCCCCCCCTGGCTACGGCCCTGGCCCTGGTCTAGACACGTTGCCTTTTAGTTGACAAATTCGCAATTCGACAGTTTTTGGGCAACAACATAGGGTTGGTCCTTTAATATCGGGGGAAAGCCTGTTAGCCCTAGCTAATGCGCTGCAACTTCCAGCCAATATCCCAGTTGTCCAACACTTCAAGTTTCTTGGGATACAAATTTTCCCATCCTTGAACCGTATCGTGACTCACAACTAAAGATGGAAGCAAATCAAAGCAGACTTGGACAGGTGCATTTATACAGTAGTCTTTCCAGGCCTGTAAGTTCGATGACCCCCCCCTCGCTCCCTGTCAGATATTGGAATAAAATTGGAACACAAAACGCCCACGTTTTAAACTGTCCACTAATACAGAGAGAGAGAGATGACTGCAAGACCCGGCCCGTATTCCTTTGAAGTCACGGCCGTCGCAGCTGCTGTCATCCCGTCACAACATGGTCTCTATACTGTCGTTGTGTCATGTATTTGTCTTTATTGTCATTTTGTGTATGTATGGCTATATACTTAAAGGAACACTCTGTCCATTTTCAACCAGCTTTGTATCATTAGAACATCAGTAGTATATCAGAAAACTGTAAACTGTTTTGAAGTCTGTCATTTAATTTGACAGTTATTGAGAGTTGATTTGAGTTAATGAGTTATTAATTTGAGTTACACTCAATAACTGTCAAATTAAATGACAGACTTCAAAACCGTTTACAGTTTTCTGATATACTACTGATGTTCTAATGATACAAAGCTGGTTGAAAATGGGCGGAGTGTTCCTTTAACCCCAACTCTCAGTGAACCTTCCCTGGATAAATAGCAGGTTAAAAGCAAAGTTCATCAGGCTCAAAACCCAGACCAAACGTCTGCTCACATCACAGACGATGCGTCTGAGCGCGGCGGGCCCGCGGAGACGAGGGAAACCATCCAAACTGTGAAGTCCTTCTCCCCCTTCTGACACATTTTTTCCCGGCGGGTTTTTTGAGCGTGCTGAGCGGGGCGGTGGCAGGAGGAGAGAGGGGGAAGCAGGAGGAGGTTGATGGAGAGGACCACCTGAACAAACCCAGTGTGGACCCAGCCAGGCCCAGTCAGATTTATGACCCCTCCAACCGCTCCACCACCACCCCTCGATCTCCGCGGCTTCTGGATGTACGGCGCTCTGTCCATCACTGTCACCTCGCATCTCTACCCTCTCCTTCCTTCCCTCTCTCGTTTCTCTTTTTCTCCTTCTCTCTTTCTCCCTCTCTCTCTCTCTTTCTCCCCCCTTTTCTCCCAGACATCCTGGCCAGCTGTTCATCCAGACAGGGTGTCTACAGCTGTCTGAGCGGAGCTGAGTTGCAGCTCCAGAGGTTGGTTTGCGCGGCCGGCCTCGGGGCGTGGTGGAGCTCCTTTCCCAACACCCCTGTCTCCTCTCTCCGCAGCATCCGTGACCTGCGCATGACCCCCGGGCTTTTCTACATACCGCCGTCCCCACACACGACAGACAGGGAGGCGAGGCTGCAGCCTATAGAAAACTGTTGTTTTGCATACTGGAATAAACACTAACAAGAGGTGTCGTGGCAGCAGACCGATGTGACGAAAATAGCACGTTTCAGAATAAAAGTTCTATAAAAATTAAGCCTGGCTTTGAGGATGGAGCATTTACAGTACAGTAAACACAACTCTAATGAAAAAAGTGCGCTCGGTCTTTTGTCCCGCTGTCTTTTTCCTCTCCCTTTCCTTCTCTGTCGCTCTCTCTTACAGTACACACACACACACACACACACACACACACACACACACACACACACACGCACACACGCACGCACGCACACACACACACACACACACACACGCACGCACACACGCACACACACACAGAAGAAGAATTCCCCACCCAGCAACAGTGAAGTCTTGGCAGGGGCGACGCATTGCCCCAAGTAAAAAAAAAAAAAAATCAAACCACTGACTCCTAACAGACATTCAGTAAATGGGTAAGATTTTCCCCAGACGAGGGTAAACTCGGTTACGACACCCCATAAGACTAGCGGTAGTAAAACCCAATGAAGTGTGCGGCAAATTTGTCGTGCTTTTTGCTGCAGATATTGTAATAATTAATCCGGCCTTTGCACGCTTTTCTGCTACGGTATTCCGCTCTGCCGGCCGAGTTAATCTCCGACGAGGGAGTTGAAGAACTCTCTATTCATTCCTTCAGCCAGACTTCGAGGAGAGAGGTTTAAGCTATAACCGTGACATGTTTGCTGTGGGAACCCTGTTGCTCGCCGTTTATTTCCGAGTATATTATTAACGGCATAAAAGTTGACATAGCTGTGCGCTCTTTTGTTTTTCCTCTGGTGTTCCGGGGGAAGTTTTCAAGAAATGTCCAAAACAACATTCCTTCCTGCTTCAAAAAAAAAAGGGGAAAAAGGAAGATTTGGATTCACGGGGTAAACATATTGAAAGCCATGAAGTGAGATGAAACTGCGAGCGAACTCAAACTCAC
>NC_139652.1:13155399-13157899 GCF_964638095.1 Poromitra crassiceps
GACATATAGGATTAGACTAAAAATGTAAAGTGTCTCGGTAACTAATTTATGATACAGCACTTGCCATACAGTTTTGGCCGCTGAATTAAGCTCTCATTATGTTAGTTACGACAATTGCATAGTCAATGTATGTAGGTCATGGAAAGTACAATATGACATTATGTTGGACTACCACTTGGAGGAACCTGCAGGAGTTCATCTGTAGGTGTGTTTAAGTTTGTGAGAATGGACCAGCGTCTTTTCGCAGCAACCAGAGACGATTCCCTGGAGGAAAACAGGCAGCAGATGGTTTCACCATCATGTGTTTCTCAGAGGGATCTTGGCAACATTCAATTTGAAAATAAAATAAACATTTTATTATTTTATTACATAAACAAGTCAAACATTGCTGGATTTATTTGGCCTGTGGGCGGAGCTTACATAAGAATCCATTTAATGGCCGAGTACAAGTAAATAGCGGGATTTCATTGGGACGGGGGGCGGGGCATACTGAGCCGTAAGTGAGCAATATATTTTATTGTTTTATTTTTAAGCACACACAGTAAATATAAAAAATAAATCATCATCGATCAATTCGTCATTACTCAAATTCTTGTGTCTCCAACAACACAAAGACACAAAAATGTATTTTTATATAAAGTTTTCCCAACCAGATTTCCCCCCCCCCCCTGTATGTTTGGGAGAGTTGTAGACTAGGCTAGCATGCTAGAGTACCCCCAATAGAGGTGCAGTCGCCAGCCACTTCTTTTCACCTGACAGCGAGGAATTTTCACCGATTTTCACCGATTTTCACCCACTTCCCCTCCCCCCGAACAGGCACCCCAACCGACCAGAGGAGGCACTTTTGCAGCGAACCAGGGCACATACCCTTAATCCGGCTTCCCACCCGCACACACGGCCAATTGTGCCCGTATGGACGCCCGACCAAGCCGGAGGCAACACAGGAGCTCGAACCCGCGAACCTCGCGTCGATAGGCAGGGAATCTATACCGCTGCACTACCCGTGCGTGTGCCCCAAAGACACAAACACACTGTTGAGTACCGTTTGAATGTTTCCCTCCAGGAAGTGATGGGAGAGGATGTTTTCTCTTCAAACGGATACCGATCGCAGGTGGTATTTATTGCATTGATCAGTCGTCGTCAAACAACCCCAGTCCTAGAAGTCAAACAACATTCCGGAGGCATCAAAAATGTTTACGACCATATTACCTCCTAAAGGATCCCAACCCAAATGGCTGTTGCTCCGCTTGCCTGTTAGCGTGCGATACCTTGATCCTTCTGTAACATGAAGCCGGTGTAGCGAGCCGGACCACATGGGGAGTGCGATGTTGTGAGGTGAGGTATTTTTCGACTGGGGGGGGGGGGGGGTGGTGGTGGGTGGGGGTGGTGGAGGATGGGGGGGATATGTAATGCATTCCAGACACTCGGGCCGCACACAGCTCTCTCCCCTGCTACCTATAGGCATCAATCCTCTCCCCTTTCGCTGGAACAATAAACCCACTGCCACTCAGGAAGAACTCATTTCAGAGCCCCGAAAAACACAACTACTTCTTCTGTGGTACTTCCTGTTGGCCTGTGGAGAAGCAGCCCACCTCAGAGGGCTCAGGCTTTGGAGTGGGACACTAGACCCTATAACCCCCTCGCTCTGACCCCGTAAACATCGAACCCCTTGACCCAACAACCCAAGACCTTGTACCGGGCGTCCATACGTTCTAGACCTTGTACCGGGCGTCCATACGTTCTAGACCTTGTACCAGGCGTCCATACGTTCTAGACCTTGTACCGGGCGTCCATACGTTGTAGACCTTGTACCAGGCGTCCATACGTTCTAGACCTTGTACCGGGCGTCCATACGTTCTAGACCTTGTACCAGGCGTCCATACGTTCTAGACCTTGTACCGGGCGTCCATACGTTCTAGACCTTGTACCAGGCGTCCATACGTTCTAGACCTTGTACCAGGCGTCCATACGTTCTAGACCTTGTACCGGGCGTCCATACATTCTAGACCTTGTACCAGGCGTCCATACGTTCTAGACCTTGTACCGGGCGTCCATACGTTCTAGACCTTGTACCGGGCGTCCATACGTTCTAGACCTTGTACCGGGCGTCCATACGTTCTAGACTTTGGACTCCTCTGGACTGTTGACTTTCAACTCACAAACAGGGCCTACTGGGACTCTACGAGTCGTAACATACAGCCCAGACGTTAGATCTTCCACCCATGCTGTGTGCTTGCATCAGGGATGGTAGCCTACAGTACATAGGTGTGTCTAATAGATGACGGTTCTCCTACATGGAGGTCTAAAGGTGGTCTAACTGGGTTGCATAACTGGGATGATGCTCAGGTTTCTCTGTCCAATGAGGCCCAGATGGAGGATGATGTGTGTTTTTTATGAGCAAAACCCAAAGGGACCTGTGCCCCCCCCCCCCCCCCCCCCCCTCCCCGGCCCCCCGGCCCATCCTTTCCTCATCTCCTCCGCAACTCATCAGGGAGCGCTG
>NC_139652.1:13162899-13165399 GCF_964638095.1 Poromitra crassiceps
AACACAGACAGGCCTAGGAGACAGGCCTAGGAAAACACAGACAGGCCTAGGAGACAGGTCTAGGAAAACACAGACAGGCCTAGGAGACAGGCCTAGGAAAACACAGACAGGCCTAGGAAAACACAGACAGGCCTAGGAAAACACAGACAGGCCTAGGAAAACACAGACAGGCCTAGGAGACAGGCCTAGGAAAACACAGACAGGCCTAGGTCTAGGAAAACACAGACAGGCCTAGGAAAACACAGACAGGCCTAGGAGACAGGCCTAGGAAAACACAGACAGGCCTAGGAAAACACAGACAGGCCTAGGAAAACACAGACAGGCCTAGGAAAACACAGACAGGCCTAGGAGACAGGCCTAGGAAAACACAGACAGGCCTAGGTCTAGGAAAACACAGACAGGCCTAGGAAAACACAGACAGGCCTAGGAGACAGGCCTAGGAAAACACAGACAGGCCTAGGAAAACACAGACAGGCCTAGGAAAACACAGACAGGCCTAGGAAAACACAGACAGGCCTAGGAGACAGGCCTAGGAAAACACAGACAGGCCTAGGTCTAGGAAAACACAGACAGGCCTAGGAAAACACAGACAGGCCTAGGAGACAGGTCTAGGAAAACACAGACAGGCCTAGGAGACAGGCCTAGGAAAACACAGACAGGCCTAGGAAAACACAGACAGGCCTAGGAGACAGGTCTAGGAAAACACAGACAGGCCTAGGTCTAGGAAAACACAGACAGGTCTAGGAAAACACAGACAGTTCTAGGAAAACACAGACAGGCCTAGGAAAACACAGACAGGCCTAGGAAAACACAGACAGGCCTAGGAAAACACAGACAGGCCTAGGAGACAGGCCTAGGAAAGCCTAGGAGACAGGCCTAGGAAAACACAGACAGGCCTAGGAGACAGGCCTAGGAAAACACAGTCGTCAGGGCAAAGAATGTGTGAGAGTCCATTAAGGCAACCTTTCAAAAGGAATGGGCTCCAGAATCATCTGTTGTTTTGTCACACAGAGGTGCTGCATTAGAGAGTTTTTCAAACTGAGGTCTGTTCTGTCTTGACCTCTGACCTTTCTCACCAGTGTGTCAAAAACAACTGTCACGCACTTCTCTTTATTGTCAACGCCAGACAGGAAAGCCTTGTCTTTTTGACTTACATGAACTGACTTGTGTTAACTGATATCGCCTTCAGGGCAGTAACACACAAAGGATTCAATTTAGTCAAAAGCTGAGTGTTCAGCACGACCATTTCTAGGAGAAAACTTCTAACGAATCTTTCACACCATCTCTCCCCTTATAATCGTGGATGCCTGTGAGTATCGGATCTGGCTCGCCCTAACGGATCTGCTCGGCTCGGGGTCCACGACTAGTTAAAGTTAAAGGAACATTCTGCCCATTTTCAACCGCTTTGTATCATTAGAACCTCAGTAGTATATCAGAAAACTGTAAACTGTTTTGAAGTCTGTCATTTAATTTGACAGTTATTGAGTGTTAAAGTGTGGACCAGTGACATCACTGGTCCACACTAACTCAAATTAATAACTCATTAACTCAAATCAACTCTCAATAACTGTTAAACTAGATGAATGATGAATAGTTTGACAGTTATTGAGAGTTGATTTGAGTTAATGAGTTATTAATTTGAGTTAGTGTGGACCAGTGATGTCACTGGTCCACACTTTAACACTCAATAACTGTCAAATTAAATGACAGACTTCAAAACCGTTTACAGTTTTCTGATATACTACTGATGTTCTAATGATACAAAGCTGGTTGAAAATGGGCGGAGTGTTCCTTTAAGTTAAACTCTCACAACATTTATTTTCAAAAAGTAAGGCTCATGTTTATGAGAAATGGTCCTGTAACACTTGAATCATGATCACTGAATGTTTGTATGATTCATATTTTTTATGTATTATTATTCCCAAATGCCTGACAGTGATAACTGATAAGATCAGTAGCTTAGCTTGTTAGCTAATGTAAAGCTGTCGGACATTTTGCCCACGTGAATCCTGCACATGCCCCGACGTACAGCCAATCACAATGCGTGTCCGAGCCGATCTGGTGGTAGGCGAGCCGATCTTACACCAACACCTGGTTTGTTTGCTTCCTAAATATAATTGACTTTTGTCGTGTTTTGCTTTACGTAATGTTTCATTTAGTAGCTTAATAAGTTGCCCAGATGCATAGAACCACGTTCCCTCCGTGTCACAATAGGACAAAGCACCATATCACTACTTCCAATGCGAGACCCTGTCTGGTCTATTGTAGCTGCACATGAACTTCCTAAACCACTCTACATTGACATTTCCAATTAGCCCTCAGACTAATCACTCTGTTATCGCTACATTATATAACTGCATGTACAGAACAGCCATGTTTCCACTGACGACTCAGTCTTTGAATCAGAAGGAGTGGAAGGTCAATAGTGTTGTGTTTTTCTCCCATTTTCTCCCCAATTGTACTTGACCAAGTCCCGGTCATTGCTCCACCCCCCTCTGCT
>NC_139652.1:13172899-13202899 GCF_964638095.1 Poromitra crassiceps
TTCATTAGCTCTTTAATGGGACTCTTCCCCCTCTTTGGCTCTCCCAACTGAGGGCCATGGAGGGGAGAGTCAGGGGACATGGAGGGGAGAGTCAGGGGGCATGGAGGGGAGAGTCAGGGGGCATGGAGGGGAGAGTCAGGGGACATGGAGGGGAGAGTCAGGGGGCATGGAGGGGAGAGTCAGGGGACATGGAGGGGAGAGTCAGGGGGCATGGAGGAGAGAGTCAGGGGCCATGGAGGAGAGAGTCAGGGGACATGGAGGAGAGAGTCAGGGGGCCAGGAGGGGAGAGTCAGGGGGCATGGAGGGGAGAGTCAGGGGGCATGGAGGAGAGAGTCAGGGGCCATGGAGGGGAGAGTCAGGGGACATGGAGGAAAGAGTCAGGGGACATGGAGGGGAGAGTCAGGGGACATGGAGGAAAGAGTCAGGGGACATGGAGGGGAGAGTCAGGGGACATGGAGGAAAGAGTCAGGGGACATGGAGGGGAGAGTCAGGGGGCATGGAGGGGAGAGTCAGGGGGCATGGAGGAGAGAGTCAGGGGGCATGGAGGGGAGAGTCAGGGGGCATGGAGGAGAGAGTCAGGGGCCATGGAGGGGAGAGTCAGGGGACATGGAGGAAAGAGTCAGGGGACATGGAGGGGAGAGTCAGGGGGCATGGAGGAGAGAGTCAGGGGGCATGGAGGGGAGAGTCAGGGGGCATGGAGGGGAGAGTCAGGAGACATGGAGGAGAGAGTCAGGGGACATGGAGGGGAGAGTCAGGGGGCATGGAGGAGAGAGTCAGGGGGCATGGAGGGGAGAGTCAGGGGCCATGGAGGGGAGAGTCAGGGGCCATGGAGGGGAGAGTCAGGGGGCATGGAGGGGAGAGTCAGGAGGCATGGAGGGGAGAGTCAGGGGGCATGGAGGGGAGAGTCAGGAGACATGGAGGGGAGAGTCAGGGGACATGGAGGGGAGAGTCAGGGGGCATGGAGGGGAGAGTCAGGGGGCATGGAGGGGAGAGTCAGGGGGCATGGAGGGGAGAGTCAGGGGGCATGGAGGGGAGAGTCAGGAGGCATGGAGGGGAGAGTCAGGAGGCATGGAGGGGAGAGTCAGGGGGCATGAGAGGCCGGCACTGACCAGCTGCATGGTGCCTGCATAAGCCAGACATGAATGAACACAAGAAGATACAATGATGCGATCTCCCGCATGATCTAATCCCATTTCCTAAGCGGGTTTTAGGAGCAACAAACCAGACTGAAGCGATCTCAAAAAGATACAGTACAATTGAGATTCTCCACTCCTGTCTGAAGAGTTCGGAAGAAAATACTATCCTGAGCAAAAGATGTTTGCCTCTGGATGTCCAGAGCTTTATGGCCCATTTCTCCAAACAGAAATCAGCATTCAGCTTCTCCCCTATCTGCAGCAAAGACAAACCAGCCACTGGAACGGCCTTTGGGGAACTCTGACTCGCGTCAGTCACTCACTACATCAGTGACACTGTGTGGTTCAACAGGACATAAATGGAACCGAATTAGTGAGAGAGTGAGTGAGTGAGTGACCAAAATTGAGGTGGAAGAGAAAATAGGGGTAGTGGAGGGATAGGAAAGAGAGGGAGAGAGAGAGGCACAGAGAGATGGTATAATCAGTGCTGGGACATACGCCTAATGGACGGCAATCTTCCGTTTCCTGATATTAACTACAATCAGCAATCAAAGTGCACTGCACTTCATAAGCTTGTGAAAACACATTTTAGAATGATGCCTCTAATGCCGTTTCTATTTTTTTGAACTTTTGGCCCATTTTGAAATTAAATGGAAAAGAAGAAGAAGAAGAAGAAGAAGAAGAAGAAGAAGAAGAAGAAGAAGAAGAAGAAGAAGAAGAAGAAGAAGAAGAAGAAGAAGCAGAAGAAGAAGCAGAAGAAGAAGAAGAAGAAGAAGAAGAAGAAAGATGCCATATTTGTGGAGCCAGACAAAGATTCGGGGGCAGGGGGGGGGAGGGGGGCATCTGCCTTATTTTGAGAGGGAAAAGAGAACATTCCTCCTGCTCATTAGCTGAAAATGAAAATTGACTGTAAAAGAAATTAACGATAACTTTAATTTCTGGTTTTGGGTAAATACAAAAGGCACCTGGACCAGACAGACCCTGGATAAATACAAAAGACACCTGGACCAGACAGACCCTGGATAAATACAAAAGACACCTGGACCAGACAGACCCTGGATAAATACAAAAGACACCTGGACCAGACAGACCCTGGAATCTAAAGAGTGGGAAGTGGAGATGAGGTGATCTTTAGGACACGTTATGAGGCTGTATAGCTGGAGTGCGATTGGGTTGGTTTTGGCACGGCTCTCTCTCCTACAGCCACTCTGCACTCTATACCTTGGTGTTATTTCCCAGAACGTGCACGCCACGGGCACTGACTGCTGGAAGCATATGGAAAAAGTTATGCCCCCTCCTCAAACAGCGTTAGCGGTGCGCTAATCACCGGGCCCAGGCCCTTGTTAGCCCTCGGTCCAGTTGACACTGGATGGGCGTCTGCCCATGCTAAAAATACGTCAACTTCTCTTTCATCTCCCCTTCCTTTCATTCTTGCACGTGAGAGGTTTACTGGCTGCTGCTGGTCCGTACGTGGCCTAGCTGAGGCCTAAAAGCCCCTCCTGTAAAGTGGTGCGACGCCCGAACCTCCACTGATTTACAGCCTCGGAACACACGCTATGCCTCCGCTCCTATGGGCTGCCCTATAAAAGGCAAAGGAGAGCGAGATGTCCAGATCCCTGCATGCTATATTAACCCATTGATACCTGCACATGCAGCATTTGTGTGTGTATCCCTTTAAGACCACGAACCGCGTCACGCGGTTCGTGGTCTTAAAGGGATACACACACAAATGAGGGATATGCACGCAAATGCTGCATCAGGTATCAATGGGTTAACTGACATTCTTTCCAATAGAGTAGAGTGGCCGCGTGAACCTACTATAACCACATGCTGAAAAGAGGCGAGCGAGCCTTCAAGGCCGGGGCACCATGCAGCCAAGAGCTCACGTGAAGGGCATGATGGAGTCAGAGGGCTGGCCTATAGTGGGTCTGATAAAATCGGCCGCTGAGCCTCTGGTGCTGCTGCTGCGGCTGCATAATAATATAGGACGTTCAATAACATTCCTTTTCTCCCCCCACCACAATAGCGACTCCACAACCTTGTCTGGCCTCAAATCAAATTAAATATTTCCTCAGATGTTTAGAGCAGGAACACCTGGGGGAACCTGAGAGACAGGAGGTCATGGGGGAGAAGAGCCAGTGAAATATCGGGGGGGGGGGGGGGGGGGATTGGGGAAAACAATAACAATCTAAGATGACACTGAGAGAGAGAGAAAGAGAGAGAGATTGGGGGAGGTTGGGGGGGAGTGTTGCTATCAGGTCCGTGCTTTGAAGTCTCGCACAGGGAGCGACGGCGGTGCCCCGCGGAACCCTCGACGGCGTCTCCCCCCACCGGCCCCGTTCCTCCTCCCAGGATTAGCTTTGCTATGATTTAGCGCCGTTTCTCACTGCGCCTCTGGAATGCGACGGATGACGGATCTATTTTCCTACATTGTTTCACCTGCTCTAAACGGAACCACATGCTGCACAGGACCGCCTCCCCCTTTGTCTGTAATTGGAAGCACATGGACGAGCCCGAGCAGCCGAGAGTAAAAAAAAAAAAAAGCCGGAGCCGCCACAGCCGACCGACAGGGGCTAGCTACCCCCTTGGGTCTTGGGTGTCACATTTTGGTCCGGGCCAAAGTGGGAGGCCACAGCAGCGCTAGCCGGGCCCGGTGGAGAATGGTACTGAACTGACTGACCTGGCATTTTACGTGTCAAATCCAGTTCACCGGGACGACCGGATCGCGTGTCCTCCCCGACTTTATTTGAATGACAGCGGGGAGTCTGCTGAGGAAGGAGGCCTTGACCTTCAGGCTGACGTGCTGTGAGAACACAACGCAGTAGAACTGTACTGTTCCTTCGCTATGGTCTGTGATGTCTGGACGGGACAACAGGCCTTGGATGCAGGGCAGAGAGGGATCACACACGCTTACATCATCCCTCTGCACCAGGGGGAAGATTGCATAAGGGAAGAACGCGTGATATTTATTCACCTCGTTGTTGGTCGTGTTAATTTAGTCGCTCCCGGCCGGTCCCGGCTCACGGATGGTGGGGAGGGAGGCATCACTTTAGTCGGTCCCGGCTCACGGATGGGAGGAAGGGAGGCATCACTTTTGTGAGATCCAGAAGGAAAAGGAACCAAACAAAACGCTGCAGATTCAACACTTTGAGTGTGAAATAATGCTGCTTAGCCTAGCAACACTCACACATCACACCTTGGTGTTCAAGTTCAAGTTCAAGTTTATTAGGCCATGTTCAGACTAGGAGGCCAAATCTGATTTGTGAACTTTAGTGACCTATTAATGACTTTATCCAGATTGGTTTTATGAGTCTGGACGCTCCAAGTCTGATTTGTGTCACTTGTCCCAAACCACATATGGAGGTAGTTTCCAATCTGCTTTCGACTGATGTGACTTGAGTGCGGACGCGCAGATCCACCAAATCTGATTTGAACGTCACTCGCAACTCATGATCAAATGCTTCTGCGCAGGAAAACCCCGTCACCAACGTACGTATTTACTGATGCCCACGTCGTTACCATAGCAACCAATGCAGATAGGCTGTTTAGGTCTGGACACACAGATCCGACTTGAGAATCAGATTTGTGGCAGTGCGGACACACTCCCAAATCAGATTTGGGAAACCAATCAAGATAATGATGATTAATGACTTTATCAGCAAATCAGATTTGCCTGGGGCGGCTGTAGCTCAGGAGGTAGAGCGGGTTCTCCACTAATCGCTTTGGATAAAAGAGGTCGGTGGTTCGATTCCCCAGCTCCTCCAGTCTGCATGTCGAAGTGTCCTTGGGCAAGATACTGAACCCCAAATTGTTCCTGATGGTGTGCCAGCACCCTGCGTGGTAGTCTGCTGCCATCGGTGTATGAATGGGTGAATGTACCTACTGATTGTAAAGCGCTTTGGATAAAAGCGCTATATAAATACAGGCCATTTACCTGTAATGTGAACATGGCCTTAGTGTCCCAAAGGGCAAATTGAGTTGCAGCAGATAAAGGCATACAGATAAAGACACAGACAAGAAGAACAATACAGGTGACATCATGTTTACATGTTACATACATGTAGTTGATCAGTCACAGAATAAGAGGCTAAGTGAACGTCAGGAACCTTGGTTACTTACACGACACACAGTGACCGATAAAGTGCTACAAGGTAGCATTAAAGTGCACAAACGACCAGTAAAGTGCACAGAGTAATAGAAAAAATAAATCAATAGTAAAAAACATAATATAAACATAATAAAAGCAATAGAAACCATCGGTGGTGTATCAGTGAAATATATGGTGATATATCTGTTTCTTTTTAATCATTGGTAGTACAGTATAGGTATAGGCTTTTCTGTGCTCTACTCTCCAAGCCATTTCCATTCAATTACTTAGTTGGAACATTTGATGTGTAACGCATGAAAGCAGATTTCAAATAGCAATAACTGAAACAAAGTGGCAGATATTTCTGTAAATATTTCTGTAAATGTGCTCTTTGTTGCCAACCAAACCCGCTGCTCCCCCTCCCCTATTTCTCAGCAGCACTACGGTAAAAGCCCAGATAAGCCGTTACGAGGAGCTTTGGGCACGCAAACATCCATTTTCAGGTTCCACTCTCGTTATTGTGAAAACCATAAAACGGTGTCCATGATTGAGCTTGACACTGGCTGTAAACTCATCAGAGTGAGCTCTCGTTGCGCGAGGGGGCCTCTCTCCTAAGTGGCCTGATTGCCATGGAAAAGCTGGCAAGGTTTTTTCCACCAAAACAGTGATTAGCACCCTGTTAGAGTCGTTGGGGCTAGATTAGCAACTCTGGCGCCAAAGATTAGTGCTTCCCCCTGGCTTCACTAGTCTAACTGGAGAGGAGAGAGAGCCTGGCCTGCTGGCTAAGCTCGCTTTAGCCTTTGTATCACTGGCTTGTAGACATCAACACAGAGGCCTTGGGGGCAGGGGAAGGCCACGCTTCTCACTTTTCATGGATAACACGGACGGAATGTAGACATCAACCAAATATGTGGTATTTTGATGTGCTGGATCCTTCCTGCTGGCTCCAGACTAGTTGCTTGGGTTGTACTGCAGTGCCACCTATTGGTCATACATGGAGTTACAAGTAAAACCTTATGAGGGGTAGCCTGGGTAAACCCATCCCCCACGTGACCTGCTCTCAGACCTGTTCTCAGTCACTAGTGACTGGGAACTGAGAGAGCAGGTCACGTGGGGGCTGGGTTTACCTAGGCTATATGAGGGGAGCCTATCCTTTGGAGCAGGGTTCTTAAAGTGGGACCCGGGGACCCCCCAGGGGTCCTTGAGGGGGTACCAGGGGTCCCCAGCAAAAAGGGTAATAATTTATTTTCACTAGAATTCTATAACCATAAGTAACAATGACTATGTACAGTATGACTATTTTTTGTCACTAATACACTTTATGTAATAAAACATAAACTAAAAGTGTGATGACAGTCCCACTCTCTTGGCCCTGTCTTGCAGGAGCCTGGTGTTGAAGTTGTGATTGCATGCACTTGGGCCCCCATTCACAGAAGCAGAGAGCTCTGCTTCCCTGTCAGAGCTGCTCTCTGCTGCTCCTAACTGGGAGCGCCACTGGGTGCAATGTACTGTGGGTAGGTAGGCCATCGATAAGTACCTCAAACAACCCCACGTCAAAAAAAATCCAAACTATCCCTTTAAGAAGTCTTTCAGACCATTCAGTCTCTCTCCCTCCTCACCTACTGTATGTACATTCTGTTGTTTTGTTTAATGTCATTTTGTTTGTGTTGTCTAGTAACCACACTGCTTTGCTGTGTTGTAGGTCTAATGGAGCCACAATTATGTGATCGTCTTTATTGCTTCTACCACCAGCATGTCATCTGGACACCGGACACGATGCAGACACCGTATAATACCTGGAGCTGGACACGATGCAGACACCGTATAATACCTGGAGCTGGACACGATGTAGACACGTATATAATGCCTGGAGCTGGACATTATGCAGACACCGTATAATACCTGGAGCTGGACACGATGCAGACACCGTATAATACCTGGAGCTGGACACGATGTAGACACGCAGGGCCGATTATACCAACGGGCTTACCCGGGCTGAAGCCCGGGGCCCGGGACATCAAGGGGCCCAAAAAAAAAAAAAAAAAAAAAAAAAAATTATTATTATTATTTTTTTTGGTGACCCTTGATGTTTTTTTTTTGGGCCCCCTGTCCAGGGTCTTCGCAAAAAATGTTTTTTTTACTGATGCCATTCAAAATGTTTTGCAGAGTAATAACATCCACTGTGAGAGGGTGTCCACCCGCTATGCCGACCACTCGCAATGCCGACCTTAGGTTTAGGCGTGGGGGGTGGGAGAGGTTAGGTTTTGGGTTAGGGTCTGGGGGAGGTTAGGTTTAGGCGTGGGGGTGGGAGAGGTTAGGTTTTGGGTTAGGGTCTGGGGGAGGTTAGGTTTAGGCATGGGGGCTGGGAGAGGGGAGGTCGGAACAGCGAGAGGTCGGAACAACGACATGGAACCCTGTGAGAGGGCTCCCTAATTTGTAGATGAAATAGTGCAATTCAAAGAATTCATCAAAAACAAAGACAATAAAAGTGTGCGGCACTTGCTTCAAATAATAAGGAAGAGGAACCTGTCATCAGTTTTTCCAAATGTGGATATTGCCTTCAGGATTTACTTAACTCTCCCTGTAACAAATGCCTCTGGAGAGCGCTCCTTTTCAAAACTTGGGCTTGTCAAGAACAGGATACGGTCTACAATGGGACAAGAAAGGCTCACCCACTTGACATTGATGTCATTGGAAAGTGACATTGTTAGAACATTGGACTTCACCACTCTAGTCAAACGCTTTGCCACAGCAAAAGTCAGGAAGAAGACATTTCAGGTACGAACAGACTTGAATACTGCTTGATTGATTTGTGCAATAATTGTGAGAATGTGTGTGTGCACTGTAATAATAACATCAATAATAAATACTAAATAATAATAATAAAAGTGCTTGTTGTGACATCTCAGTGGCAATGTTTTCTTTCCAATCAGGCTGTTTATGAAAGAACATGATGGCTAAACCTACAGTTTGTGTTTGTAAGTTAGAATGCTGACAGGAGAGCAGGTGGTGACATGAAAGTTAGTGAGAAAAGGAGAAGATACTGAATAATGACATCACAACAGTATAATCCTAATGTTGATTTAAAATGAGATATTCCTTTAAATACGGCTAAAAAAGGTTAAAAAAAAACACTCAAATTTTTTTTCGGCCCCCCCTTCCGCTTGAGGGGGGGCCCCTGCAGAGATGAATAGCCCAGGGGCCCATGAAGTGTAAAATCGGCCCTGTAGACACGTATATAATGCCTGGAGCTGGACACGATGTAGACACGTATATAATACCTGGAGCTGGACACGATGTAGACACGTATATAATACCTGGAGCTGGACACGATGTAGACACGTATAATACCTGGAGCTGGACACGATGCAGACACGTATATAATACCTGGTGCTGGACACGATGTAGACACAGTATAATACCTGGAGCTGGATTATTTATTATACCCCAGCCAATGGATAGTTTTTGATTTTGTGCTTCTTTTGGAGCGGCAGTAGTCTGAAGGTTATTGAAGTGAATGAGTAAGTCTCACTCCTCCCTGAAAAACGTGTGTCAAAGTGCCCTTGAGCATGGCACTAAATAACAGCTGCTTCTGTGAAGCTTCTTCTCAGTACTAGCCAGCAGTACACACGAGTGTGTAATGCAACAACAACAACAACAACAACAACAACAACAACAGACTGTTGCTGTATGAATGCCTTCTCAGTAAACGTGCTTAAGGCCGAGAATTTCCTATTGACCTTCTTTCTATCTGTTGTATCTGACACCTAATGGGAATGTTTTGAGTGAGCTCAGGTTTCAGGTAGAGCTCAGATGATAAAGAGTGGAGCAGAGAGGTTGTTGACTAGAGATTGGAGCTGGAGAAGGAGCAGCTGGGACGCAGTGGAGGCCAGATGCACAGGCGATGTGATTATGCTGTGCTCTCCATCACGTAGGCCTCACAGCTCGCACACAGACAGATCTCTATCAGCGCCCGATGCAACAAAGCACCACCCATTTCACTCGTAGCACAGGTGTGCTATGGAAACTTTGTTTTGTGTGGAAAGATTACATTTCCTTGCTGTACATTTTGTACAGCAAATAAAATAAAAATAAATAAAATACAGTCCCCCGGGGCAGAAATATGGAGAAAAGGTGGCATTCTAAAGGGGCGTTCAACACCTGTGACATCAGTTGTTGCTGGACGTTCTGCTGGGCCTGACTGACATCACAGGTGTACAGTTCCATTTTAGGAACAGTGGCCAGCTGCTTTACAAAAACGAGTCTGCAGCTGTGTGATTTATTGATTGATTGATTTAAATCCCATTGCTATAAACCCCTCCCACATATGAATGTAATGTGGTCTCCAAGCTGCACCGTGCTCTTTAAGTACATTTGGCTTCTTTGGCTAAACAAAGTCACATGATTATACAGTACTAGGCATCTTGCGCGTGCTACGTGCGCTCGATTCGATCCTGCAGCTCGCCGAGCTGGCCCTGCAGCTCACATTTGCAGCTCGGCCTTGCCCACAGCTCGGCCGCTGCACGGCCTTGCCTGCCCTATTGGCGCGCATACAATGACTCCCTCTCTCTCTCTCTCAGTCTCTCCCCCCTCTCTCCTCCTCTCCCTCAGTCTCTCTCGTGAGCCTCAGACTGCCTATGTATGACATCACTGATGACATCATCACTGATGACATCATCCATACTCATCAGTCAGTGATGTCGTCATCAGTGACATCATCACTGAACTATAGCCTTGTGTGAGTGAATTTATGACATCACTGATGATGTCATCAGTGGAATTGATGACATCACTGATAGTGTCATCAGTGGGGCAGAGAAACAAACAGACCGCTAGCTCCCTTTTAGAGATAGATAGATAGATATAGATATAGATAGAGAGAAGGAGAGGTGTAACTTTAAATGGAAGTAATATCTACCTCAACACTCGTGTCCCACCTTCACTTGAAATGACAATAATACACATGTAACATAGGATTACCATCCACTAAGGAAGCTCTAGCAGTCCATTCCACCTTTCTCTCTGTGACCTGAATAGCATATTATATGATTATTACTTTTGTTTTGACACTATCCTTATGGGAGAGCACTGGAGTGACTCACTCCATGACAACCGATACCACTCGGAGATGAGAGAAGAGTCAATTTGACATCTTCCTCCACCTTCCCCTGCTCCTCCATGCCTCTCCTTCCACATACACTCCCCACCCCCACCTTCCCCTGCTCCTCCTTCCATACACTCCCCACCCCCACCTTCCCCTGCTCCTCCATGCCTCTCCTTCCATACACTCCCCACCTCCACCTTCCCCTGCTCCTCCATGCCTCTCCTTCCATACACTCCCCACCTCCACCTTCCCCTGCTCCTCCTTGCCTCTCCTTCCACATACACTCCCCACCTCCACCCTCCCCTGCTCCTCCTTCCATACACTCCCCACCTCCACCTTCCCCTGCTCCTCCTTCCATACACTCCCCACCTCCACCTTCCCCTGCTCCTCCTTCCATACACTCCCCACCTCCACCTTCCCCTGCTCCTCCATGCCTCTCCTTCCATACACTCCCCACCTCCACCTTCCCCTGCTCCTCCTTCCATACACTCCCCACCTCCACCTTCCCCTGCTCCTCCATGCCTCTCCTTCCATACACTCCCCACCTCCACCTTCCCCTGCTCCTCCTTCCATACACTCCCCACCTCCACCTTCCCCTGCTCCTCCATGCCTCTCCTTCCATACACTCCCCACCTCCACCTTCCCCTGCTCCTCCTTCCATACACTCCCCACCTCCACCTTCCCCTGCTCCTCCATGCCTCTCCTTCCACATACACTCCCCACCTCCACCTTCCCCTGCTCCTCCATGCCTCTCCTTCCATACACTCCCCACCTCCACCTCCCCCTGCTCCTCCTTCCATACACTCCCCACCTCCACCTTCCCCTGCTCCTCCTTGCTCCTCCTTCCATACACTCCCCACCTCCACCTCCCCCTGCTCCTCCTTGCCTCTCCTTCCACATACACTCCCCACACAGTCAATTAGGGAGACGGGCGCTGTGATTGATCATGTTGCAGTTGAAATGCACATGGGGGCCCTGCTGGTTCAATACTGACAAATGTTCTCCTCAGAGATCCCCACTCCACGATGTTCTCAGGCGGTCTGTCTCCAACAACAGTAAGAACACATGTCATTCCTCCAAGTCACAGCCTATTGATTGCACAAGGCAGATGTACTTCACAGAAGACCACAATCAATAACCACAGCAGTGTGGACAATATAAAATCTTTAATCATAAATAGTTGACTTAGATGAGCATGGATGAGTAACACAGGCAGGCTAGTGTTTTTTCCCCCCCTCCTGTGAGGATCACTGATGAGTTAGATGATTTTTGACTGCTGGTTAGTGCATGGACATTTATGATGGGAGAGGGAGACACAGACACAGAGAGCCTGTAAAAATAAAAAATAAAACTTTCAGCAGGGAACATTATACTGACCAGCCCAATCCCCTCAGTCATTACCTCTTGAATCATAACAACATCATAGGGCAATAATCATGTACTGTCCAGCGGTCGACAGGCATAAAAAGACACTGACTGACGCAGTGCATTTGAAGCAGTGGTGGACAAGAGGAAGGAATAGGGGGACACACAGAAAATATATTGTCTGATCAAAAGCTGCACTGTGGCGCTAGACGCACTGCAGCTCATTATACAATACGATGTCAAATACACAGTATATAAAGTAGCTCTTTTTTTCCAGCAATGTACATCTCCAGTATAATAATAGTACCTCTACCACGGGTACACATTGTAAATGCTGCAACAACAGTGTGAACTGAATGGATGTCTTGCAAATAAACACACAACATGAAATCCCTCTGTATTAATGTGACCGATAATAGCTTGGCAGCCAGCTACCTGGGGCCATATTGAATTGCACCCACAGAAAACAGACAAACTGCAAAAACAACAACAACAACAACAGTTGGCTTGTGTTTACAAAGGCATGTTGGAAATCCCTATTTTATACAATGGGTCAGTGGAGCGAGCAATGCAGGCTACACACAGCAGCATGAGGCGTTTTGTGTAGCGTGGAAAGAACATCCCTTGAATCTTAAGTGCGTTAGGTTTGGCCTATTTCCACCCGCCTCTAGGGGGTCCCGGTGGTGAGTGGAGGATGCTGCACCTTCGTTAGAGGCGGAAACTGTCAAGACCAGCCTGGATGACGAATGACCTTGGCTCCTAATGCTTAGCCAGCTGTAGCATGCTTCTTCTTCTTCTTCTTTTTCTGGGGACACCGTGGTGTTTGGAAAAGAGTTGTCGTCAAGGTTGACATACAAGTAGAACCACATCCACAATACTGTGACACACAACGTCTCAAATAGAAGGTCGTCAAATCAGTGCAGGTAAGCGAACAAAAGCTGTGTGATAAACTGTAGCAGGAGGGCAAAACGCTTGTGCCCTTTTCATTCCCTCTTGATTTTTCAGCTGAATGCAATTGTGATTTTGAACAACATGTTTTGCCTCACAGGTTGGTGTTTTTTGCCTCAGAAATAGCGTATCTTGTGGGATATATCATGAATTGAACTTTGCTTACATTTGTATAATAAAAAAAAAAGAAGAGACGGCAATAAAATGTGTGGACATTCTGATTCTGAAAGTCTTGGGGAAAAAATATTGTAACACACCTATGTGCGGCTTACCCAGAAGCACTGCTAGCATTCTGGAGTACATGGAACCATTGCTAAATATAAGCATTTTTAGAATCAGGGAAAAACAGCACTTTGGCCAGAGAAACAGAGAGAGATATAGAGAGACAGAGAACAGTGTGTGTGTGTGTGTGTGTGTGTGTGTGTGTGTGTGTGTGTGTGTGTGTGTGTGTGTGTGTGTGTGTGTGTGTGTGTGTGTGTGTGTGAGTGAGTGAGTGAGAGAGAGAGGAGAGAGTGGTATCATGAGTCATATGCTGACGTAATGTAATCAGTGTGGGGCCGGAAGTCAAGTGACATCAACACCCCTCTTTCACTACATACAAGCTGGCTGACGCACACAGGACACTGGGAGATTGTTAAGAAAAAAACATCCTCAAAATGTTCCTGTGCAGCACCAGGTCCCTGATTGAAATCAGCACTGTTTGTGCCATATATAATGGAAAAATAATGTGATGTCACAGAGGCAGAAGTCACTGGGGTCACGCCCACTGAGTCACAGCAAGACTGAGCTTGAATGCAGTAATCAGCCTAGATAACTGACACCTGCTGCTCAGGGAGGAACTTGACACTCATTTTGACACTCATTCCCGATTGAGGGGGCGTGTTCCAGTGGGTGTGCATACCCTCTATTGGCTGTGCTGCGTACTGTTCAGTGTTGGGCAAGTTACTCTGGAAAGGTAATTAGTTACCGATTACTGATTACTCCTTAAAAAAGTAATAAAAGTTACTTTACTGATTACTTTTTCAAAAAGTAACTATGTACGTTACTAGTTACGTTACTAGTTACTTTTTTTTTTACCCCAAATACCTTACACTTAAGTTGTTACATGTCTAGCATGTCACTGTATTAATTATTTTCGCTTTGGTATTATATAGGCTATGTTAAAAGAAACGCCAAAGGCATTTTACTTTGAAATTCGGTTAGAAAGAACAGGAAGTGGTGTGTTAAGACCGGCTAGCTTCACACGAAATGAGAGTCAGACAGTCAGACAGATAACGTGAGTGTAAGAAAGATGCTGTTACTGTCGGAGTGGTAATAAAACAACACAGCCTCAATGCAACCGTTTGAAGCTTCAACTTTCATCATTCATCTAGTTTGACAGTTATTGAGAGTTGATTTGAGTTAATGAGTTATTAATTTGAGTTAGTGTGATGTCACTGGTCCACACTTTAACACTCAATAACTGTCAAATTAAATGACAGACTTCAAAACAGTTTACAGTTTTCTGATATACTACTGATGTTCTAATGATACAAAGCTGGTTGAAAATGGGCAGAGTGTTCCTTTAAGTGGTGGCGAAACTTTGATTTGTTTTTCTCTCTCTCTCTCTCGCTCCCTCCGTCTGTCACCCAACCACCACGCGATGAATCATTGATGCTGTCTAAGAGAAACAGCTGAAGTTGAGCAGTGATTATTATTGCAGAGGGATGTCAAGAATGTGTATGTCTGAGCCTCCTGTCTCCTCCTGAGAAAGGCAGAGAGAGAGAGAGAGAGAGAGAGAGAGACAGACAGAGAGGCAGAGAGAGAGAAAGCTCTGGTGCTTTGACCTAGAAGGCAAGACGGCGTCCACCCGCTGTGCCGACCACCCGCAGTGCCGACAGTCCGCAATGCCAACGTTAGGTTTAGGCGTGGGGGGTGGGAGAGGTTAGGTTTAGTGTTAGGGTCTGGGGGTTAGGTTTAGGCGTGGGGGGTGGGAGAGGTTAGGTTGAGGGTTAGGGTCTGCGGGAGGTTAGGTTTAGGCGTGGGGGGTGGGAGAGGTTAGGTTTAGTGTTAGGGTCTGGGGGTTAGGTTTAGGCGTGGGGGGTGGGAGAGGTTAGGTTGAGGGTTAGGGTCTGCGGGAGGTTAGGTTTAGGCGTGGGGGGTGGGAGAGGTTAGGTTTAGTGTTAGGGTCTGGGGGTTAGGTTTAGGCGTGGGGGGTGGGAGAGGTTAGGGTTAGGGTCTGGGGGTTAGGTTTAGGCGTGGGGGGTGGGAGAGGTTAGGTTGAGGGTTAGGGTCTGCGGGAGGTTAGGTTTAGGCATGGGGGGTGGGAGAGGTTAGGTTTAGGCGTGGGGGGCTGGGAGAGGCAGCCGGTTCCCCGACACGCTGCACACCGCCTCGCTCAGCTGGTTCTGCTTGTGGGCTATCGGCATTGCGGACTGTCGGCACATAGACGCGGCACCTGCAAGACGGCTGTCACAATGCCCACCGCTGCTGCCCACAGATGCCAGTCCCAAGCTGGGCTCCTGTCCGCTTCCATGCCCGTCTCTTGGCGACGTGAGGTGTGATGATGATGGATGTCGTGTGCAGACCGCCGCTGTGTGTCCCCATATGACCCTGTGCCAGCCATGCCTCCCTGAGGCAAGCTGTCCACATCTTTGTCCAATGAGGGTGTTGAAGCCTGAGATGTGATCCAGTGCGTGGCAAGCCAGAATCGGGAGCGCAGACTCTCTGCGCAGGATGGGAGTGTCTCTAGATGAGTGGATCAGAATCCTGTCGGGGGGCAAAGAGGCAAACACACAGGTAATCGTTAGCCCTCATCTACGTTCAGATAACTGCTCCCGCTCAGGCACGTGCACACATAGACATCAAAGGGGGCTTGAGCCCCTGCCCTTTTCCCCCCCGTCTGTAAAAAGTGCCCTCTCCTGACCCTGAATGCAGCATTTCTAATGGCGCCCTGTATGTAAATTGCCCTTTCCAAGCTGTCACCGAAGGCAGCGCGCCAAGAGTATCGCCTTTTCCGAGCTCTCCTGACACTGAACGCAGCATTTCTAATGGCCCACTGTGCGGACAGGCGCCTTTCCAAGCCGCCGCTGAAGGCAGCGCAGCTGAGGAATGAAACTGCCGCACGGCACATTTCAGATTGCCAGCCCCATGCACAGACGTGTGATAAAGCACAGCAGCACACAGACACTGTCGGTCTTAATTTGAGACAGACAGATATCAGGTATGTATGTGGCCATAATGGGCTGGCCATTGGCCAAAACAAAGTATTATAGAGAGCCAAAGTGAAACGCCACTTCCTGCTTTCTCCCTGTACCAGCGCTGCGAAAAAATATGAATGGCGGTGGGTAAGGTTACTTTTTCAATCATAATTTCAGCCCCTGCCCCTCTGACATTCTCTGCACGTCCCTGCTCCCGCTCATTCATCAGAAGATAGTATAGTGTCAGGATGAGTTAGTGCAGCTTTGAGTAGGCAATGTCAAAAGCTGAAAAGCAGCTAGGGACTTGAGAATACCTGGGTTAAGTGCTCCTCAGCGATAAGACGCTATTCTGCAAGAGAGGAAATGAGAATCCGCACTCAGATTGATAATTGGTTACCAAAGTTCCTCTGAGAATACTGTGTTCCTGTCTGAAGCTCAAGAGTGTGTCTGTGCTCAAAAACACCCACACACACACCCACACACACCATCCGGTGTATTTCAAAGACGGGGAAGAGAAGGGGTGGGACATAGAAAGAGTGCAGCGCGACATAACCTATGTTCTGTTTAATAGATGTTGTGCCGGAGTGTGAGAAAATTAACAAATTTACCACGAGAGGGAGGGGGTTGTGGCCACATTTACCACTGGTACAGGGTTGTGGCACGAGGCCACAAACCCCTCCCTCTCGTGGTAAATTAGTTTTCTACAACAGCTACCAAATAATATAAAAAATACACAATTGTAACATCCAATTCATTTATTTACAATCATTACTGGTTTCAGAATACATTTATCCTTCCGCCACAGAATATAGTTCCATACACAAGATCAATGATTGCACTAAACATTTAGTTGCCTTTGAGCCAAAAAACAACTAACCTATTCCTTAACGGGATTCACAGTTATTGATACATTGCCTGTAAAAGTACAGTTATTTAAACAGTTATCTAAAGCAGCCTGTTTTGGTGGTGGTGTGTTGATATCTGGTGACGGCAGAGGGTGTTTGTTTGTTTGACAGTCCCAGGTTCGGGGTCCGGGCGCTAGTCCGACCTCCCGCTAGTCCGACCTCCCGCTAGTCCGAACTCGTGACAACTCAAGCTCAGCCAGTTCTCTCTCCCCAATTTCACCATGTCGTTCTTTGTTCACTTCACCTTCATCTTCATCTAACCACTGCTCAAAAGTTAAACTCAATCCACCCAGTAAATCAAACGTTACTACGAAATCGGACATTTCCTTGTTAGAGATCGGCCATTTCCTTGTTAGAGATTTGCAGACTGACAGGCTAACAGTGGGCGGAGTCAGCACAGGGAGCGGAGTCAGCATCAGGGAGCGGAGTGATACTGCGGTTGGAGCCGAACTGTAGATTGTTGGCCTATTTACCACTGTTGCTAGCCAATCAGAATCCAGTATTCACTCATGCTGTTGTAGAACTAGTCATTTATATGACGTACCATGATGAGCACAATTACTGATATGAATCATACTTCAAAGAAAGGAATCTGTCTGTGGGTGCGTGTGTCCTTCGCATATATCTCGAGATCCATTGGTGCAATCAACTTCACACTTGGCAGGGGTGTTACTGGGGACCCAAGGATGTGCAATGTCAGATTTGGTGCAAACTAGGCACGTTCAATATTAATAAACTTTTGAGTAAATTGAGCCAACAAGCGCTCTGTGCAGTAACGGGGCGAACGGGCATTGTACTAGTCTATATATAATCATCATCAGTATATAAAAGGGAGCTTGGACTCGTTTGTCTGTCTGTCCCACTGAGGACATCATCATTGATGTCATAAATTCACTCACTCTCACTCTCTCCCACACTCACACTCTCACACTCTCTCTCTCACACACACACACACACACACACACACACACACACACACACACACACACACACACACACACACAAAGTCCCAGTGATGATGTAATCAGTGATGTCATGAATTGTGACATCATCAGTGATGTCACAATTCATTGAGGCATTGTGACAGCATCAGTGATGCACACATTACATTACATTACATTACGTCATTTGGCAGACGCTTTTATCCAAAGCGACTTACAATAACACACTTTTTGTCAGCAATAGAGCAATCAACTATGGAACACAGTCTATGACAACTACAAATCCTGAAGGAACAGTGGTACGAGTTTAGTTTAGGATTTTTTTTTTTTTTTTTTTTTTTTTTATAGGAAGAGAGAGAAAGAAGTTAGATCAAGAAGGGCCCAGATGAAGCCTGAAAAGGTGAGTCTTTAGTCTTTTCCGAAAGATCGGCAGTGATTCAGCAGTCCTGACCGAAGGTGGCAGCTCGTTCCACCATTGGGGTGCCAGGGACGAGAAAGGTCGAGATCGGGATGAGCGACTTTTGAGCGCCCGTAGCGAAGGAGGGGCGAGGCGCCCTGCACTGGTGGAGGAGCGAAGGGAGCGGTGAGAGGTTTGGAACCTGACCATAGATTGCAGGTACAGGGGAGCTGACTGGTGTACTGCCCTGTAGGCCAGTACCAGTGTCTTGTACACATACACAAGAGACACACACACACACACACACACACACACACACACACACACACACACACACACACACACACATACACACACACACAAGAGACAGACAGGCACACACATGCACACACAAACACACACACAAGAGACAGACACACACACACTGATGACATCAGTGAAGCTGTCATCAGTGACATCACTGATGATTTCATCAGTGGTGATGTCATCAGGCAGTCAAACTAGACTGTGTACTGCATTGCCAATATAGATATTGTATTGGCACACAATTAAAAGGTGAGGGCGGGGGAATCAATACAGCTATTCTGGACATCAGTAAACATAAAATGGATAATTGTGGAAAGAATAGCTCTTTTTGGATTGGCAATGGGAACTCGCCATGGACTAATTGTTGGGGGCGATGTTTTGTCTTTGTCTGGGATGAAGTCATCGCTATGAGTAAACTAACAGAGTAAAGACAATGTTTCTAGTTAAGATTTCCTAACTGAAATCAAGGTCAAATCAAACTAAAGAAGCAGCCTCCACCACTCATTACATTACATTACATTACATTACATTACATTACGTCATTTGGCAGACGCTTTTATCCAAAGTGACTTACAATAACACATTTTTGTCAGCAATAGAGAAATCAACTATGCAACACAGTTGACAGCTAGAACTTCTGAAGGAATAGTGGTAAAGTTTAGTTAGTATTTATTTTTTTTAATAGAGAGAGAGAGAGAGAGAGAGAGAGAGAGAGAGAGAGAGAGAGAGAAAGATGTTAGTTCAAGAAGGGCCCAGATGGAGCCTGAAAAGGTGTGTCTTTAGTCTTTTACGAAAGATCGGCAGTGATTCGGCCGTCCACTCCACAGGAATAACAATAAATTGATCTCTGTGCCCATGGTTAGCTAACCATGCAGCTCTGCTCCACTACCAAATGATCTACTGTATCAGCAGCCTGCACTTCCTCATGCTACCATTGCCCTCCATTCTGAATGAAAGTCTAATGCAAGTGATGAGTATTAACCACCACATCAAAGAGACGGACAGAGTGCGTGTGACCTCACCCATCGGTTTGTTGACTCCCGTTTTGAAGAATCCGTTTTTGTGGCCGCTGCCATCTTGTTGTTTTTTTTAGCCAGAACTGACATATTTGTAGCCATATCTGGACAAGAGGGGGTTTCCCAGAGTCACAGTGCCGCTCCGCTATTGGTCCGTGATCCGCGAGCTGTGCGATCACTGGACAGGCAACCTGTCAATCATGCCCAAAATATTGTCTGCTTTGTCATTTATTTTACCCTAAACGGGTGAGTTATATAAAAATTCATCCCCCCTACAGTTGTCATGAAAGATGAAATTCGCTATAGAGACCAAAACTGTTTTTTTTGCACCAGGCTGTAGACATGTTTATGTTGTAAAATCGGGCATTTTAACATGGGGTGAATGGGGATTTACTCGCTTTTGGAGCCAGCCTCAAGTGGCCATTCGAGGAACTGCAGTTTTTAATACTTCTGCATTGGTGTCAATACTGTACGACCAAGAGAAGCTGCCCTCAGTATTAACAGACGTTTACCTTTATGTGTGGACTTGGACTGACTAGCAGCCACAGCGGTCAGATCTGCTGGTAGACCCACGTATACACCACCATAGTTCCTGAGAATAGAATAGAATAGAATAGAATAGAATAGAATAGAATAGAATAGAATAGAATGTTTCTTTCACTAAACAATATAGCAAGTTTAAAGGCAAAATAGGGATTGAAAGGGATGTATTATAACCAGGTGTGACCTTAAAGGAACACTCTGTGATTTTCAACCAGCTTTGTATCATTACAAAATAGTAGTATATAAAACAAAATAGTAGTATATAAAAGAAAAACTGTAAACAGTTTAGCAAGCATTCATTTAGTTTGACAATTATTGAGAGGTGATTTGAGTTAAGTTGTGGACCAGTGATGTCATTCATGCACAAATGACATCACTGGTCCACAACTAAATGAATGCCTGCAAAACTGTTTACCGTTTTCAGATATACTACTGCTGAATACGATGCTGCTGGATACTGTTCCTGAATGTTATTTTGTTCTTGCGTTATTGTTTGTATATGGTGTGCTGCTGCTGCACTGTCTTGTCTTTTTTGTCTGAGAGCGAACCAAGACAAATTCCTATCAACTTTGTTGACATGGCAATAAATTGATTGAATCTTGAATCTTGAATCTTGATACTACACAAAAATATTATGAAACCACTCAAAGTGAATGAAATGTATCTTTGTGGCAATGCAGCAGCTCTTTTTCCCCAATGCTTTTAGGTTGATACTATTCTTTTTGTATCGCTTTATGCTTTTTGGGCTCATGAGGCATTTGAGCCTTGGAATTTTTATCTGAAAGTTTTTGTGTTTTGTGAAAATGAGCCGTGGCCGTAAGAAAGTGGGGAACCAGCGGTATAATGGGATCTCTGTGGATGAAGAAGGTTTTGGCCTGAAGCTATACAGTAGGGACAAATGGAAGATGCAGTGAAGAGCTAGCTCATTACCCGCCACTGCTTTGCATAGCGTTGACCATGCTACTGTACTGCAAATCCCAATAGACATTACACAGAGGGACTCGGCACATGCAGATAATGAGTATTTTTCCATATTTAAAATGCTTTGTTTCATTTACAATCTGTGTAAATTGTTTTTGAAAAATAGCACTATTCAGTGAATAATGAAAACTGCTACTTTTATAACAAAATATTGATTTGTACTCAAAGTGGTGATACACTGAGACATTTTCAAAACACAGGATCAAAAATCTTTTCAAAAAGATATTGACTAAGTAAATTACATCTATTGATATCCCGTCTAATGACAATAAACATTATATTCGATAAGGCATAGTTTGACAAACAACAAGATTTTGTAATTACACAAATGGCAATATCAGTGTTGCTGTGTGCCATTTTGCAACATTTGCAACATCGTAAAGAAAACTCAAATCTAAAGAATAAATGCAGAGAATAATTGAGAGTCGATAAACAACATACCTTCTTTTCTCATCGTCTGGTGAAGGATCTTCTATCCTGGTGGAGAGAAGAAGCACAGGTCAGGTCAGCTCTAGGGACATGGTGTATATGGAAGTTCACCACTCAAACACACTGAAGGTTTATTACTGCAAGGGATGGATATGCACTGTAAAAAAAAATTGTATCCTTAGTTGCTTCCAATGCAAATAATCTTGGTTCAAAAATGTTTTTGTTAAACCAATGCATTTCTCTCGCCATGTTGGCAGATTTTTCTCTCCATGAATCAGGATGTTTAAGCCCGTTCTCTACCCACACAAGAGGCAATCAGAGAGAAGCTGTGTAAACGGCAAAATTGTAGTGCAATTCCAGGTTAATGGATTTGATGTTTGACCTAACCGATTGTGTGTGTGTGTGTGTGTGTGTGTGTGTGTGTGTGTGTGTGTGTGTGTGTGTGTGTGTGTGTGTGTGTGTGTGTGTGTGTGTGTGTGTGTGTGTGTGTGTGTGTGGAGAAGGCAGTTAGTAGGAAAGGAGTAACAAAAACCCTATTCTCGGTCTAGCCTATACCCTCGATGGACTCCCGCAAAGTCATCTTTGTGGCAGACGCTGACTACAAGAAGCTGACGCTGATGAGCTGATGCTGTAGAACAGCGTTTCTCAACTGGTGGGTCGCGACCCAAAGGTGGGTCGCGGGGCCGTTTTGATTGGGTCGCAGACATTGGCCCAATTATTATTATTTTTTTTTCATATTTCATTTGAGTTAAATTCAGATTATTGAACCTGGATTAGCCTGACCAGTTTTACTTGTTTAACAAGCTGAAGCATATGCTCTGCCTGTAATTCAAGAGAAGTCTGCCTTTTCATTTCATATTTAATTTTAGTTCAATTCAGATGATTGAAACTGGATTAGCATGCCCCCAGTTTAATTAAAAGTTATGACCAGTTTAACTAAAAAGCATATAGCCTGCCTGTGATTCAAGAAAAGTCTGCCTTTTTATTTCATATTAGTTAAATTCAGACTATTGAAACTGGATTAGCATGACCAGGTTAACTTGTTTTATTATTATTATTATTATTATTATTATTATTATTATTATTATTATTATTATTATTATTAACTTGTTTAAAAACATATTGTAATTCAAGATAAGTCTGCCTTTTATTTCATATTTCATACAGTTCAAATAAGACTTTCTGAGCATGACCAGTTTGACTTGTTTAAATTTAAAAACATATAGGCCTGTAATTCAAGTCTGCCTTATTTCAATGGGTTTTTAGCCCTAGTTGCACTTCTGTTGCACTTTTTTGTGCATTTGAGGTTTATAACAGTGCATGAAGGCATTGTGTATTAAATTAATGCGCTATTTTTTGTGCAATAAATTTGAGTGGTTTAAAAAAAAATCTGAAATTTGGGTCGCGACTTCATGACACGGAAAATAGTGGGTCCTGAGGCTACACCAGTTGAGAACCACTGCTGTAGAATGACCAAAAAGTACTGGTTAACCAGGGAAGTTGAGCCACTCCCACCAATTAACAACTACTTCACAGCAGCTGGTCTGCCCAGCCAAGCCCTTACAAATTAAGCTGTGTTTAGCTAGACTGTTTTCAGGGGGAAACTACAGCAATAAGCAAGACCCTTTCAAATGAAACACAGGTTGAACTAAAACAGAAAGATAGCGGAGCAGCTTGATACAGACACTTCAGCAGGGTAGATGGTGATGCTTACTGACACAGTGGCTTAAACCAGCTTCATGGTTGAAGGACTCTAACCACTAGGTGAGGAGACCCACCTTTTGTTTCATCATCCACAATGAAGCAGAAATGTCATAAACTGCTACTTTTATAACAAAATATTGATTTGTACTCAAAGTGGTGATACACTGAGACATTTTCAAAACACAGGATCAAAAATCTTTTCAAAAAGATATTACATGTATTTGTGATTAAAGCAGTAAATGCTGAGGCAACTGGTCCATTTGGACGGTTGCTGTTTAAAAGTTGCCCAAAAAGTTGTGCATCACTGCCTTAAGAATATAATGAAACAGCAGCTTGATTCTATCTGTAACCACAGCTGCTATCTCATAAATAGACCTGGCTTCCCTTTCCAATTCTCTTCTGTGCTGTGTAATAAAACAGTTAATGTCATTAAAATAATCAATGCAAACACTTTACATTACAATGTGGATTCAGTTTATGGGCGGGGATACACTTGGCCATTTTTAAGACAGTCAAAAATCTATTCACCAAGATATTCCCTTGTGATTATGCTAGTCACTTGGCTGCCCTTTAATCCGGTGAGTGGTCACAGTCACTAACCCACAAACACAGTGAAGAATAGAAAAGACTACTGCAAACGTAGCTCCACCCCCATAACACTTTGCTGAAGCATCCAAACAGAGCAGGAATGCTACAGGTGTGTGTGTGTGTGTGTGTGTGGGGGGGGGGGGGTTGTGGGAGGCGGTACTAGGAAGCGTGATTAGCTTTATTTGTGAGCCAGTGTGCTGCTGCTGTCAGCTCTCATGGGCCCTACTGAGCACTAAAGGCTGCTCAGATGGTTATCAAGGAGCACACACACATGCATGCAACACACACACACACACACACACACACACACACACACACACACATGCATGCAAACACACACACACACACACACACACACACATGCATGCAAACACACACACACACACACACACACACACACACACAGACACACACACAGGCATGACACACAGACACACAAACACACACAGGACACACATGCAAACACATGCACACACACACGCATGCACATGCGCGCACAAACACACTCACTCACTCACTCACTCACTGCAGAAAGTGCTTTGTACATGCTGCCCCTCCCCATGTGTTGATAAAGGCACATTGAATGGCAAAGGACAAGCTGTCCTTGTGCAGGCCAGTTGTGACAGAACAGCTATAGGGGGTTGCTTTGTCAAATTCTAAAGAACTAGAAATCTCGTGCGCTGCACGCGCTCGATTTCTAGGGTGGAGACTCTGCAGATGATACGCCACGGGCGCAGTTATGGAAATGTTTGTATGAGTACAGGATTACAGCAGCTCCTTATAGACAATAGCCGCTTTCACACCGGCCTTGACAGCCGCAAAATGCACGGAAAATAGGATCCGCGCCTCCGATGTGAAAATTGTGAACGCGTGTTGGTGGGTAATTGTTGAACGCCTTTTGTTTCCGCCAGTGGACCTAGTCTCAGCGCCGGGTTACCAGGCAACCCGCCTCCACTTGAAAGGGTAGGAGCGGCAAGTGCGAATGTTCAGCTCATTCATAAAAAATATTACAGGGGAAATCACCTCATGCAGCAAGAAAGACATCAGTGAAAGTAATAAAATTAACCTATACAATCATGACTGCAGGGGCGCCAGGAGGAATGCTCCGTGCCTGTAAGTAGGTTAGGCTTTATGCTCAAACGATGTTGACATTAGTAGGTAAAATTAACGGATATAATAATACGCTTCAGAGGACTATCTATAGCTGTCTGTGGCGAGTTGGTCTGAGGATATTCCCTCTGGAAACCAGCTCCAGAACTGCAATCTGTCTGTCTAGCTAGCCACTTGTGCATTCCCTTACAAAAACTACTAACATTATAGTAGTCATGTGCATTTATAGCCTATACTATTCCCCCGACGAACGTTATGCAGACTTCAGCTGTTTGATATGCGGGCATCGTCTTTCAGAACGGAGTACGGACGCTAATTAGGCTACTTAATGGGAATAATTTGCTTTACACAAAACTGGAACCAAAAGATAAGAATTAGCCTTGTACCTAATAGGCTACATGATGGTGCATGATGCATCCATAAAGTCGATCAGATGAATATTGAAAGCCTTGTTACCATGCTGCATGTGGACAACACTTTTGTGTTTTATCTTAACGAGCGCAGCTGCACGTCGTTTTATCAGTTTGATCCTTAACAACCGCAGCTGCACCTCGTTGGCTGAAAAATTTCGTTGTCATTCTTTTTGCACCAGATACATTCCAGGCCCTCTGAAAAGTGTTTTGGCAAATTTTGGAGGCGATTGGAGCAATGGTGTGCCAACTCCGGCCGGACAAACAGACAGACAGACAAAAAGACAGCTATGCAGTTATAGTAGACAGACAGACAGACACCTGTGCTATGTATTTCAGTTATATGCACACGTCGAAGAGGCAGAAAGCTCCCACACACTGACTTCATTGTGTGCAAGACTTTTTTTTAAATAAAATGCAACATTTCAGTCACTCGACCTTCATGACAGATGAAGGTCGATTTGACCGAAACGTCGCACTTGTCCTGCTTCTCCGACGCACCTGACACACACGGTAGTGCAGAGATTTTGAGTTATATGCACGACTATATCAAAATAATTGTTGAAAAAGTGTATGTTTAACTTTAATGTTAGTTAGAAAATGACTGATGTAGCCTACTTACAAATCTTTGGAGTTTTCTGCTGGTCCTGAAAACAGATGAAGAGGGAAAAAAAGAAAAATTTGATTAATTTCTCTTCAGCAGAATCAAATGTCATTAGTATGCTAAACTCGCACCTTAACAATTTATCCAATGGATTTGATAAAAACATGAACCAATTAGAACACACACACACACACACACACACACACACACACACACACACACACACACACACACACACACACACACACACACACACACACACACACACATAATGAAAGGCATAGAGCTCAGCTTGGGAGAACACACTAATCCTATACTTCACTAATACTCCACTAATACTCCACTACCTACCTGACAGCTGCCATGAAACACATCATCACACTTGAACACAACCCTTTGACTTAGTGAGCAGCTCCCTGCACGCTCTTTCAGGACATTCAGACCCCGATTCAATGAGGCGAGCCTGGCTTAATGGCTGGCACTTAAAACACCACTGTAAACACACACACACACACACAGAGACACACACACACACACACACACAGACACACGCATGCGCGCACGCACGCACACACACACCCACGCACACACACATACGCACACACCCACGCACACGCGCACACACACACACACACACACACACACACACACACACACACCACTGTAAACACTTTAATTGCTGAGTTCCAGGGATGAAAGCGGAGGAAGGATGGAAGCGGGGGGGTTGTGTGTGTGTGTGTGTGTGTGTGTGTGTGTGTGCATGCATGCACGTGTGTGTGTGTGTGTGTGTGTGTGTGTGTGTGTGTGTGTGTGTTTGTTTGCCTGTGTGTGTTTGAGTGTGTATGTGTGCATGCACTTTTGTGTGTGTGTGTGTGTGTGTGTGTGCGCGCACGCGTGTGTGTGTGTGCGTGCGCGTGTGCGTGTGCGTGTGTGTGTGTGTGTGTGCATTCACGTGTGTGTGTGTGTGTGTGTGTTTGAGAGAGTGTGTGTGTGTGTGTGTGCATTCACGTGTGTGTGTGTGTGTGTGTGTGTGTGTGTGTGTGTGTGTGTGTGTGTGTGTGTGTGTGTGTGTGTGTGTGTGTGTGTGTGGCCGGCAGTGATTTGGTGGTGGCGAGTGCCTTGGAGAGCACTTCATGACCCACCTGGCTGATTTCTATTGTCCTCTCTTGGTCCTAATCACAGTCTAATCACAGACTCAGCCGTGTGCAGAACCTGACGTGGACATGTAGGGCAGGGGCGCTTAACACACGTCAACCAGCAGGTGTCGTGGTCTCAATGTACAGCAGCCAAAAATCACAATAGCTGAATGAATGGTCCATAGGATACTATATATTTTACCTTCCAGACATAGTCCATTCAAAATGACTTGCATGCAGTAATACAGCAAAATAATTGTGATGGGGCAAGATGGATCAACTACAGGACACACTGCAGCTTAAATCAGTGGTCCTCAAACTGTTTCACGTCAAGGACCCCCGAAACTGACACAAATTAGACCACCCACCGCCATTTGATAAGATTTTGTCCCAGGGTCCCCCATCTGATAGGATTTTAGCTTTTAGATGTTTTATTACAGAAAGTGTATGAAACCCATGAAAATGATTTGCTGGGGTCCCCTCAAGGACCTCTGGGATGGTCACCCCGGACCCCACTTTGAGAACCACTGGCTTAAATAACTTGGGTAGTACACTTTTGTAGAGTATGACTTTGTAATGAAACATTTATACCAGTGATACTCAACTGGGGCCCACGGGCCACATGCGGCCCACGGGCGCCCCCTGTGTGGCCCGCGATGGAATTGCAAAAAAAAAGTATATATATATATATTTTTACAGTGCACCTGAACGCAACATGCAAGATACCCGCTGAATAAGTGTCCAAATGTTCATGTCATTCTGGCCAATACTCCACTTCTGTTATAGCATTTCAGTCTGGAATATGGAATATCTTTCAATAATCTATGATTTAGCTGCTAAATTGTCAAATACCGCCATCTGCTCGCTACCCAGGCACTTATGTATGTACTTAACCTAACTAACTATCCGGTGTGCACAACATTGTCAGACTAAACTCCGGCTGACACCCCAAAAACCTACAATCCGCTACAGAAAAATGTATATTGGCCTTCTATCATTTCACGAAAGTGGCCCCCGGGCAAAGTAAGTTGAGTATCCCTGATGTATACAGTCTAGTAGTATTACATCAGTAGTCCTTTAGTATATGACTATATTCTCCAAACAAACAGATATTGCTTCCAACATTCTTCTGAATAGCACCAGCCCTGCTGTGGACTGACACACAGCGTGACACGTTACAGCTCTCAGTCACATTGTGACACTGTATAACATTGTGTTGTCACATCCATTGTGCTCATCCCATGCCAGGTGCTTCCTTTATGGACTGACAACAGTTCATTCTTTGCCGGACCACAGGGAGTCCAGTGAACGTGATTTCAATTCAAATGAGATCATAATAGATACAATGGCAGATTGTCTGACTTCCTCTACACCTCCCCTAGCCTGGCAATTTGACAATGGCGACTGGAGAAAATGCCTCAATTCTGCTGGTTAACTGTTTTTCCACGTCTTACCACGATTGTAGTAAAACTAAAGAGAAAACTCCAAGAATAACAGGTACAACTGGAGAAGATACATTTCTCAGAAAATACTGCAACTTCCGCTCACAATGAATGAAAGGCTTTTGCCCAGCAGAATGGTCGAGCCTGCTGACACGACACAGGGCCCTATTCAGAGGCTGGACAAAAGCTCATTCATATTCAAGGATGCACATCTGGGTGCACAAGACTATGAGCAGTCCCATTTAGAATGCACTGAAGACTATGAGCGGTCCCATTTAGAATGCACTGAAGACTATGAGCAGTCCCATTTAGAATGCACAAGACTATGAGCGGTCCCATTTAGAATGCACTGAAGACTATGAGCAGTCCCATTTAGAATGCACTGAAGACTATGAGCGGTCCCATTTAGAATGCACTGAAGACTATGAGCGGTCCCATTTAGAATGCACTGAAGACTATGAGCAGTCCCATTTAGAATGCACTGAAGACTATGAGCAGTCCCATTTAGAATGCACTGAAGACTATGAGCAGTCCCATTTAGAATGCACTGAAGACTATGAGCAGTCCCATTTAGAATGCACTGAAGACTATGAGCAGTCCCATTTAGAATGCACTGAAGACTATGAGCAGTCCCATTTAGAATGCACCGAAGACTATGAGCAGTCCCGTTTAGAATGCACTGAAGACTATGAGCGGTCCCGTTTAGAATGCACCGAAGACTATGAGCAGTCCCGTTTAGAATGCACTGAAGACTATGAGCGGTCCCATTTAGAATGCACTGAAGACTATGAGCGGTCCCATTTAGAATGCACTGAAGACTATGAGCATGAGCAGTCCCGTTTAGAATGCACTGAAGACTATGAGCAGTCCCATTTAGAATGCACTGAGGACTATGAGCAGTCCCATTTAGAATGCACTGAAGACTATGAGCAGTCCCGTTTAGAATGCACTGAAGACTATGAGCAGTCCCATTTAGAATGCACTGAAGACTATGAGCAGTCCCATTTAGAATGCACTGAGGACTATGAGCAGTCCCATTTAGAATGCACTGAAGACTATGAGCAGTCCCGTTTAGAATGCACTGAAGACTATGAGCAGTCCTGTTTAGAATGCACTGAAGACTATGAGCAGTCCCATTTAGAATGCACTGAAGACTATGAGCAGTCCCATTTAGAATGCACTGAAGACTATGAGCAGTCCCATTTAGAATGCACTGAAGACTATGAGCAGTCCCATTTAGAATGCACTGAGGACTATGAGCAGTCCCATTTAGAATGCACTGAAGACTATGAGCGGTCCCGTTTAGAATGCACTGAAGCGGTCATGGAGTTTGGTGAGACAGACAACAGCGGGGAAATGGAACAGTTCTGCCATGACTCAATATGGCTTGCCGAATGGCTTTGGTGATGATGGTTATGAGATGGTTGCTGCATGGAAGGAAGGGAACTCGCGTTGCCTGTCACAGAATAGACCAAATCACCGTGACGTCATCATGTAAACAACATTTACTTCCGGGTACCACTTCGGGAAGGCGGCAGGTTTAAATTTACGTGTTGTCAAATAAATGCTGTCAAACTCTCGTTGTTTTCGGCCGACTACTTTCAATTTAAATGCTCAAACGGTTGGTAAACATGCTTGTCCGACGTATCTAGCCTTTCTTCTGTGTTTGTTT
>NC_139652.1:13207899-13270399 GCF_964638095.1 Poromitra crassiceps
GTAAATGTTGGGCAGCACTTTACAGCTCGGTAACAACATGGTAATAGGGGTATAATAGTGTGATAATAAAGAAGTAATAATTAGGTAATACCATGTAGCTGCTGGTGTTTCCCGTTTTGGCCATGGTTAGGCGTAGCGGTGCCTGGCGGAGATCTGCACTCCACTGAATGCACTTTTCTAGTTACAATTTGTTTCTGGCCCTGTTACCCTATTACATCAATTTCAGTGTAATTATCCAAATATACTCATTGTTAGTACCAAGCTAAACTAAGCTAAGCTAAGCTAAGCTAAGCTAAGCTAAGGCAGAGGTTCTCAAATGTTTTTCAGCCAAGGACCCCTTACAAGACAGTAAATATACCGGGGACCCCTTCATTCTGATTTGTGATTTTGGGCTAAGCTTAATTGTTTCCACGGTAACATGCTTGACTTTTAAATTGATAGGTTTGTTAGATTAGAATGTAATCTATGAACCCATTTTAGATTTAAAGCATAACATATTTTCATTGAACTATGAAGCTTTTGCACACACAAAAAAGTTTTAATTTTTATTTTCCTGAAAACTTTTCGCGGACCCCCTGCCAAAGTGCCACGGACCCCTGGGGGTCCCCGGACCCCCATTTGAGAACCACTGAGCTAAGGTACGCTAAGCTTGTTAGTACTGTAATTATTACATGGTAATAATTACACACGACTACCCTATTACCATGTTGTTACTGAGCTGTAATGTAAAGTGCTTCCAAATGTTCTTGTTCGTAAATCAAGTGTGGGGGGGGGGATCTGCATAATGGGGGGAGAGATAATTTCACCTTCACAACTTCAAATGCAAAAACGTCAAGATTTTCTTGACTTTCTTGCATTCTACCCTTCATTATATTGAAGTCATGTGCCTCATTTCACGATATCACGGTTTCAAGAAAATTCTCTGGTAAAAACAAATACAAAGGCATTGGAAACGCCATGAAATCATCTAAGCTCATTGGCAGTATTTTCACTTGTTTTAAGGAAAACAAGATCTTAAGATTCAGTATTAAACTAAAGGGCCTAAAGGGTTTGTTTATTCACCCCTCTGATTACCAAGCCATTTAAACTTGAACATTGAACTGATGTTCCTAATCAGAGGGAACACGTCTCTTTCAGGAACACTTCAGCTGGCCAAATGGTTGTTGATGGACACAAATTGACTGCTGCTTGCAAAGGTCGAACGTGTGACCTTTTGAACCCAGGTCAGTCTTTCTAACAACTAGTCCACCTGTCATTGCTTTAGATTGACATGGTTCATGTTAAGGACCACAGACTACACCTATCTACAGGGACATAACAGCAGTGGGGAGAGTAAAACCCAATCAATAAAACTGCTGTTCTAGTACATTATCTCACTGTACTAAGTAAGTAAGTAAATAATTTATTTCGGTCAATTTTTCAGTTTCACATGAATGCATTACAGTAATAATGTGCATTTACTAACTTCTATTAAATAAAATAAGACTGAAACTGGTCCTAATTTTGCTCCAATCTGGATTACGGTTCAACCAATATGGGTTTTTGAAGGCTGATATATATACCGGTATATATATGGAATTTAATTGTAATTTTGAATACATATACACTTGCATGCTGTGTTGGCTATTTTCACCAGGATGTTTTGGCCATTTGTTTGCCCAGCCTGACTCCGTGATGTTGTGGGCATTTGAATGGGTGGGTACTTGACCTTGGCAGATGCACAATATACACAAGGAAGGTCGGACATGCGCAGGATCAGTTGTTTGGAAAAATAGATGGATACAACATGGTTGAGAAGTCCTATGCCTTTGAAAATCTCATTTCCTTACTAAGTCTGGAGAGTCCTTTCCCGCCTCCTTTCAACTGTGTTTTGCCTTGGCCATAATTGCCAAATGCCAGGCAGAGCATGAGAGGTCGTGAGTATTGTTGAAGCTATTTGCTCTCTAATTGCTTCCTGCAGAAGATACAAGCATCCTGAAAAAAAAGAAAAGCTTCCTCAGCTGATCCCATGATCCCACACAAAACGATAATGTCAGTAACCACCATGTTGCTGTGCTCTTCAAATCAAAAATGCATAGTTCCTCTCATTGCAGATCTCACTCCATGCATTCTGATCTATTTACGCCCATGACCGTTTATCTTATTTCTACCAGGATTATCTAACTGACTAAGGTGGTCTACACAGTGAAACAACAGGAAATTATGTATGATTTCATACTAGAGGATATCCAACTTTTGCAGAAGCTCACATGTACTCTTTGTGAAAAGTTTAATTAAAGCACATTAAAGAATATTATAAAAGTTATTCACTTCTTTACTTCAAGACATTTGTCCCAAAGCAATCATCCACTTTCAAACCAAATTCACATACACTGTCCTTACGATTTTGATTCTTTAGTCTTGATTATTTGAGTAGAAGAACATTTATCTACAATCTAGAAAGAAAATAACCAAGATTCTAATCTGTGATATCAAGTGAAACTTTCTGGATCTGCTTGGTTTACCATGAATAGGTGACCTTTTTGACACTTACAGAAATGTGTGATTGTGACATCGGTAGCCTATACACTTCTTCTTGGGTGTAAAAGTTCTTATAAACATTCCATAAATTAAATAATCAGCTTCCCGTTCAATGTTAATGGACCAACTGCAGAGGATGCATCTTGATGACATCACAGATCAGATTCTAGATTTTAGCTTTGGGAATGTTGATCATATTCATAATGATCAAATTAAACTGTCTTTATGTACGATTCTGTTTCAGGGTGGGCTTTCTCAAGGAGATTGTAAACAAATATAGAGGGCAAAACTCATCTGTCCTCATGTGTTTTATAGATGCCTCTAAAAGCCTTCGACCGTGTCAATCACAGAAAGCTGTTCTGTGATTGACAAACTGGCCCAGAGAGCGTGCCTGGGCATATAGTCAGGATTCTGGCTTACTGGTACGCCCACAAGACCATGCAGGTTCAATGGGGTAATAGTGTCTCTGCACCATGTGGGGTCAGTAATGGGGTAAGACAAGGTGGGATTTTATCCCCACTGAGCACTGTTTAATTGATATGTTGATCTGTCAGAGCGACTGAGAGCCTGTAATACTGGATGCATGATTGGTGACCTCTTAGTGAATCATATTATCTATGCAGACCTTGTAATATTTAGTCCGAGCAGTGCTGGTCTACAGCAGCTCCTTACCATCTGTACTGTGTATGGTGTGTGGAGCATGACACCAAATACAATGCTAGCAAGAGTGCTGTGTTAATATGTAGAACCAAATAGGGCAAAGATTAGAAGTTCCCTGACTTCAAATGATCAGATAATAAGGTCTAATAAGGATCAATTGAGGTCTGTAACAAGATGAAATATCTTGGTCATTTTATTACTGATCAGCTGACAGATGACACAGACATATACAGGCAATGCCGCAGGATGTATGCGCAGGTTTGGCATGTGCTCTGCTGGAGTGAAGGTGTCTTTGTTCAGAGCATACTGCACTCCGCTCTATACTGCCCACCTGTGGTCATGCTACAAAAAGGCTAGTATCCAGAGGCTTCAAGTGGCATAATGATGCAATGAGAATTCTCCTCAAAAGGCCCAGGTTGTGCAGTGCGAGTGAAATGTTTGTCACTGTTGGAGTCTGCACTTTTTTATGCTGTTTTATGAAAGTTAATGTATAAATGTATGCAACGCCTGGATGAATGGAATAACAGCATCATAGTGGCATTGTCTAACCCTATGATGAGCTGTTGCTGATACACATCACACACATCACTGGCTGAAGAGCCTGTTATCTGTCTTGTGTCTCTTTTTATGTGTTTTTCTACGGACCTGAGTCCAGCAATAAAGTTGATTGATTGATTGATTGATTGATTGATTGATTGATTGATTTCTCTTGTAAGAGCTGAATCATCCATGCTTTAGAAATATTGAAATATAAAAAATAACATTTACAATAAGGCTGTATCTAGTCTGACTCACTGGAAGCAGGCTGCGGGGATAAGCTCTGCCATTGGTTCCGTCGGAGTGCCCTGCGTGTTGCTCTCAAATGCCTCCGCTGCTGTGAAACATCAACGCTATAGCTAGCAAGCTAGCAACCTACACACTGAAATGGCAAGTTTTGATGAATATATATGCCCCCCCCCCCCCACACACACACACACACACATTATAGTCTTGCAGTAGCCAGCCGAGCCAGCCACAGATCTACATCTGGTGCAAGAGTTGAAGATAAACAGTTGCTTATCAATGTGGCCACTAACATTGTTGATGGAAATGGTATAGTATTTGTATTACCTACACCAATTACAACACCATTATCAATTACAGAGCAAAACTGAACTGCACCTTTAATGTCTAATCCCATGTGACTGGCGCCAGTCTGCCTCTACAGCACTCGTGCATTATTACCAAAGGGTCTAAACAACATCAATTACGTATATGGCTGCACTCATAAACTATATATGCATCCCCCCCAGCAATGGACTAATAAACACAGTAATAGCAATGATACAGTACAATTTGTACCCATTGTGCTTGTACTGTACAAGCACAATGGGTAACAACTTTCTCTCACTCGAGCACGTGTTACGTCGTTAACATGCCAGAACTGACTGCTTAACCAATCTGTCCAACTGCTTAACCAGCCTGTCAAACTGCTAAATCAGTCTGTCAAACTGCTAAATCAGTCTGTCAAACTGCTTAACCAGTCTGTCAAACTGCTAAATCAATCTGTCAAACTGCTTAACCAGTCTGTCAAACTGCTAAATCAGTCTGTCAAACTGCTTAACCAGTCTGTCAAACTGCTAAACCAGCCTGTCAAACTGCTAAATCAGTCTGTCAAACTGCTAAATCAGTCTGTCAAACTGCTTAACCAGTCTGTCAAACTGCTAAATCAATCTGTCAAACTGCTTAACCAGTCTGTCAAACTGCTAAATCAGTCTGTCAAACTGCTTAACCAGTCTGTCAAACTGCTAAATCAGTCTGTCAAACTGCTTAACCAGTCTGTCAAACTGCTAAATCAGTCTGTCAAACTGCTAAATCAGTCTGTCAAACTGCTTAACCAATCTGTCAAACTGCTAAATCAGTCTGTCAAACTGCTAAATCAGTCTGTCAAACTGCTTACCCAGTCTGTCAAACTGCTTAACCAGTCTGTCAAACTGCTTAACCAGTCTGTCAAACTGCTTAACCAGTCTGTCAAACTGCTTAATCAGTCTGTCAAACTGCTAAATCAGTCTGTCAAACTGCTTAACCAGTCTGTCAAACTGCTAAATCAGTCTGTCAAACTGCTAAATCAGTCTGTCAAACTGCTTAACCAGTCTGTCAAACTGCTAAATCAGTCTGTCAAACTGCTAAATCAGTCTGTCAAACTGCTTAATCAGTCTGTCAAACTGCTTAATCAGTCTGTCAAACTGCTAAATCAGTCTGTCAAACTGCTAAATCAGTCTGGGCTCTATAGGTAGGGATTATATTTTGAGGCACTGCAGCCACTTTTGTTTTCCCATTCCTGTCATTTTATGTATGTATTCTTATAAGGTCTGATGTCATACATGTTGTAGCACTTTGTTGTATTGTTTGTTTAAATGTTTTTGTATTGATGAGAAACGTTATTTCACAATAAAGCGAAATCTAATCTAATTTAATCTTTCCTTGCTGCCATAAGGGCATGCATGCTCTTGTTGGGAAATTGTTCTAATTGCCACATCACCTCACAAACTGCACTCATAAACTATCCATGCATCCCCCAGCAACGGACTAATAAACACAGTAATAGCAATGATACAGTACAATTTGTAAAATAGCCAGTGAAGATTGTTTCAATTGTTGGGGCTAAAAGAAAAAGAAAAAGAAGAAGAAAATCCGCACACTGATTTGCAGCTCCAAGAGTATTTTAATGACTTAAAAACAACGTTTCGACCAACAGGTCTTCATCGGGCAACTTCAAACATTTCAAATGTCAAGTGGCAGGTATATATAGGTGGAGAGCCAGGTGACATCACTCTGACATCATCTGACAATCAGTCAATTAGAGCTAATAATCAGCTGCACATGAAGAAAAATCAACAATTGGATACGTTCCAAGATACAATTATAATGAAAGAATATATACGGTGGAGTAACAAGAAACATATTAAATGTGCAATAATAAATCGATCAGAAAACAGAAAAAAAACAGAAAAAAACAGAAAAAACGCTGAGAGATAAAATCACCAAATATTAATTCACAAAAAGGGCTTAATATCAAATTCCTCATTAAGGCCGTTCGGTGACATTGTATTTAGGAAAAAAATCCCCAAACTCTCCCGTTGGAGGAGTCTTTTCTCCAAATCCCCTCCTCTTCGGTTTTTCAAAACCCGTTCCACACCCATGTACCTAAGGGCACTCACATTGTGTCCAGCTTGCTTAAAGTGGGCAGCAACTGGGCTACGTTCATCGCCTGCTCTAATCTTGCTACGGTGTTCACTAATTCTAGTGCGTAGCTCTCTGGAGGTCTTACCAATGTCCTGGCCTGACAGAGGATTGGATGTGCGCACAACTACTCTGTCTCTCTAAAATATAAAGAGCCTGGTCTGGTCTTCTACATGCTCTATTTGTAAAGCGCAGTAACTTGCGATTCGGCACGAAATTAGTTCGTATTGATTGATTGATTGATTATAGTAGTAGTGACTGGCCACCAGGCTGAGCCATCTAGAAATGTATGACATCATCGGTGGTTTATGACCTCATCACTGTCTGTCTCCAGCAGGCCGGAAATAATTTGTTTCACTTGATTTCATCTTCAAGGGCATTGCTCAGCTTGTTTTCAAGAATAATAGGTCAAATAGGTTGTTTATCAAATTTTGAATGCAACAGTTTTGAGTACAGTATCAATATGATTTATGCAGTGTAATAATTATGCTATTACATGCTATACTTTGGGCCTTCCTCTACAATTATCTGTACAAAAAATGCTATAGCCACTACACATTTCAAACTAAACTACTGAACTGATGTAGATATAGGCTAAGCTGCCTCATGTGACATTTTATTGAAAACTTCAACTGGGAGCAGAAAAGTGCCTGACTTCATTTGCACCTGTCACCTGTCATCTGCATCCTCTTCCAGCAAACTGCAGTGTGAATCATGTAATAGTTGATATTTCTGTATTAAAATTAATCAACTGTTGTTAATGTTAATGCTAAAAACATGTTTTAGTTATCAGCAATTTTGCATGACAATTGTTTGAGGTGGGGTAAATAAACATTTACATCATAAAAAGGTGTGCCCCCAGGCGAGATTCGAACCCGTGTCTCTCCTGCCAAGAGTTGGAAGATTACATACTCAGCGTTCTAACACTGTAGCCTATGTCACGTGAAAATCCTGGCCATTTCATTGGCTGTCAATCTGCTACAACAATACGCGGCTGGCCCCCGCGGGTTCAAACCTCACCTGGAAGTACCTTTATTTATTTGTTATAGGTTGAACTGGAGCACGTTGGGTGGACAATGTTCCCTTTTTTCAATGTATATAATTGCATTGTGACTACTAAAATTCAATAGGTGGGGGTCATGCACCAAAAACCTATTGTGTGTTCATTGGTTCTGTGTCACCTGGATTATTGCTCAATGGTGTTGTCATCTGCTTCTAAATGACTATTCAGAAAGTTACAAGTAGCACAAAACAAGGCAGCCTGGTACTGCGATGCTCAGCTAGGTCTAGCATAGCATATCCATCCACCTCTCACATGGCTTAGTAGGATAGACTATAATTGGCTAACTTACTTACTGTATATATTTTCATAGAGTGATTCAAACTCAGACTCCTAAGTTTCTTTTCAATAACATTATTTACAGTTCAAATATTCATACACACACCACTAGAGGGGCTAGTGGTGGTCAGATGACTTTACCCCGACCAAGAACCAATTATATGAAAGAAGCAGGGCAAGCAGCAGTCAGGGCAATCGCATCATGGAACTGTGTTCCAGACGGTATCCGTTCTATCAAAGGAAAGGCATGCTTTAAAATGAAACTCAGATCCTACTCAAACACACTATTTTAATACTTATCATATATGTGTGGAGTGAGGAGGAACTTTTGTACACTGCAACCTATGGCCAATTATGAAGTCTAAAGACCGCAAAACTGCAAAACTGTCAAACTAATTAAACCCTACTCCTCCCACATTTTTTCTTGAAAACGACCCTAAACTTCAGCATCTGCATCGTTAGACTGCCCTACACAAAAGTACATATTTTTTATTCAAAAATTGAGCCCACAGTACATCAAAATGTTCTACTGTAAACTGTACTGTAAACAGTTACTGCAAATTCTCACTAAAATCTCTGAATTTTATCTCAAAAACTGAATTTTTGACAGTATTTTGAATTCTGCCCTCATGTATAGCCTAAAGAGCATTGATGCCTTCACCATACTGGGGAAAGGAGGGACATGCCCTCGCCATCCTGGGAAAACACACACACACACACACACACACACACACACACACACACACACACACACACAACACACACACACACACACACACACACACACACACACTTATGTCATAGTAATGTCATCAGTGATGTCACTTGAGCAATTGTGCATTGACGATGCCATCAGGGTTGTGACATCAAGGGAGGTACGGTGGTGCAGTGGTAAGCACTATCGCCTCACAGCTCGAAGGTCGTGGGTTCGATTCCCACCTGGGCCGATGTGAACACTGAAGGAATGCGTGCCCGTCCGCATGTCCTCGAGTGCCCACCACCCGGGTGGGGGTCGGCAAAATGGCCTTTCTGTGTGGAGTTTGCATGTTCTCCCCGTGCCTCCCGGGGGTCTCCTTCATATAGGAACCCCCTTCACAAAAACATGCAACATCCTGGTTGCTTATATGGTTCCTCCTCTGATCGTTAAGGGCGCCTGTTCAGCGGGAGGGGAACTGGTTGGAATAGCGTGAACCTCCCACGTGCTATGTCCTACCGGTGAAGCTTCCTCGGGCAGGTGAAAAGAAGCGGCTGACTGCCCATGTCTCGGAGGATGCATGGAATCAGTCTCGGCTCTCCCCAGATCGGCAGAGGATGGAGTAGCAACCAGGATTGAGTAATTCAAATGAGCACTAAACGGGGGATAAAAATGGGATAAAAAATCGGGAAAAAAACATTAAAAAAAAAAAAAAAAAAAAAAAAAGGGTTGTGACATCACTGATGATGTCATCAGTGCCCGGCCACGACCCATCGCTGCGCAGCAGCTATAATGTGTTTATTTTTTTCTTCTTTAATTTTCTTTTAGTCTTATTCGCTTTTATTTTATGTTTTTTTTCTTTTGTGTTCGGTTGTCTCACTTTGTATTATTCTTTGTCTGTTATGTAGGCTAATGTGTATTGTTTCAAGTTTCATTTATTAAAATTTGACTAGGAAGGGGACAACCATCGACATATATACAATATTTTATATGTCGATGGGTAGGCTACAACAGTATAAAAAACAGTTTTTAAACAGTGATCCTGAAATGCATCAAAACTTTACAGTGAGCAATCATCATAGATGAGACATCCGGGGACAACGGATGGAAATTAGCCTCGTGCTAAATCCTCTTATTATGTTCCAGGTGACTGTATCTGCTTCATGGTTTTTGTGTTCATTGATTTTGCACTGTCCCGTCCAAATAAACAAATAAATAAATAAATAGATAATAGCTATGAATTTAGCAACATAAAGCCTGAAGGGCAATTTAGATAAGCAAAATAAGATAAAATAATTTATAAAACGATGAAGAAGAAAAGAGAGTTCATGTCTTTTGGTTCTGCTTGTGGGCACAACGTATTCTCTACGCCGGGGAGAGCAAGTGGAAGTTGAGGCTGGATGGAGGAAACCACGCATGGAGGAGCTATCCTTGAGTATGTTGGTGAGGGCACGACCTGACCTGGCATACTGGAGGATTGGGCGAATGAAGGTCAGGTAGATTTGTTTGAAGACATCACAGGAAGACCAGCTCTTTTGGCAACACTGAGGTAATGGATCCTTGGCCGTGCCTTGGAGAGCATGTATTTAATGTGGGCGTCCCATGACAAGTCAGGTGATAGCTATCTAAACTCCAAGCAGTTTAATCTAAGATCTCTCACCCCCACCCACAGTTAACAGGCCTGACTGTGAAGTGTGAACACACTTGGGGAAGTCGTTTTCAGCATAGGCTACCTTCCCGAAGTTCCCCTATGTGAACAGGTTTTCTCTCACCACACAAAATGCTTGAACTGGACACATTCGAATGTGATCACGATTCTCATTCATATATTATTTTAGTATATTGAAGATTAATTTTGTCTACGGAGTACGCCTAATATGTAAAGAAAATATGACAAAGCCTATAAAAAAATTGGCTGGTGCAAGGCAAATTGGCTGGTGCACCTGTGCATTGGCCCAATGTGATATAGGACAACACGGCCCAGAGTCTTAGTTATTATTCTGGCCTAAATGAGTGTAGCCTATGTAAACTGTGGGGGGGGGGGGGCTTTATGCATCCAGACCATTGAGTTATAATGATCCAGACCCAGGGGCCCATCATGTCATAATCCACACCTATACTTCAGGGGAGAGGTGACCACATGACCATAGGTGTACAAAAGTGACTCTCTGACTCAAATTCCCATAACCCATCACTCCCTTACCTCCAGCCATTTTCCCTCTCCTAAGCACACACCTGCCCCTAATTCTGGACTGATCACCACACCTGCACTTAAGAGGCTCTAATGAGCCTCCACGTGTGTGCCCTGGACTGCAGTAAAGGAGGCTGCATTTCTCATTCCCTTGGTGTTTGTTCGATCATGTCCAGAATCAGATGCATTATCTGAAGTAAGGCTGTTTTGTTAGTTATTTCCTTCGTGTAATGATTTCATGCTTATTTGGCTTTAGATTGATTTGATTAGCTACTTAAAGCTGTTGGTTTCTTGCTTAATAGAATATTTTGTTAATACCTTTTGTGTTTAGGAAAAATCATCTGTGTACATCTGCATCTACCATCTGTTGAGTACATCTGCCTACATGAGTCACCATCATCAAGGGATTCGAACCTTTAATAAACACCCTTGAAGCTGTTCCTCTGGTCCTCTTCATTCTGACCGATGTCCCACTTGTTGAGGCTAAAAGTTAACCATATTTAGCAGTTTCTACAATAGGAGACTGCCCACTTTGAGAACCACTGCAATATAAACAAGAGTTTTCAGCATATCTACCGAATTGTAATTCAGGTGTCGTAAGGAGCTCCTTTTTGGCAATTGGCTGTCACATGACTGTTTGAGCATCGTGGGGGGGCGTGGCTCAGACGTCTCGCATTGCCTTTGCATACAGGAGGGTAGAGTCTTACCACGTGAGAGACTAGCTTGTTACACCGGCGAAACAAGAGCTGTTCGGAACCAAAGGCAACATCTTCGTCCGACAACAAGCATTCGTGAGTCTTTAACACATATCCTACATATCACATACAGAGTACAATGTGGATTAACCAGCAGAAGAGTCGACTGTGGCGATTCGGACTATCTGGATTCTCGTTTCATCTCATTACAAAACGTTGTTCAGTTAGCATAGCTAGCTAACGTCAGCTGCCCACAGCGGGGCTCACTTACTGTAACGTTACTTTACTTAACGCTCATGTCAGTCGAAACACCTGATGGATATTTCACTTCAGTTCACACATAGTCACAGAAGGTTAGCTATAGCTCCATGGTAGCTACATTTTTGCTGCACGGTGTGAGTCAAATTTACTGCACCCAACGGGCTGACGTCAGGTGACTGACGTCCGAGCATGTAGGGCTAGCTGGCGCCGCCAGACGGCGAGACGGCCCCAATTCGAGGCGGACGGACGACCATGTTTAGGCCTTCACGCTCATGTCAGTCGAAACAGACCTCTAACGTTCAGTCAAACTCGGGGTTTTGTGATGACAACCTGTCCTGAATATTTCTAGTTTCAGCTGATAAAAGTGCGCATCCAAGTGACGAAGTGTCCTTGTAGTAACGAGGGGCACAGTTTCTTTGTGGAAATAAGAAATACCGTGAATCGTTTAGCTGGTTTAGCTAGCAGCATGCCTGTGTGGCAAGGTGAGGTTGTAAATAAACCAGACGATATAAATGAGCCGACTACGCCACCTGGTGGAATTTCACCCCGACCCAGGAACTATATGGAAACCTAGGCTAAATGAAATACAAGTCCCATAGACCAGAGGTTCTCAAATGTTTTTCAGCCAAGGACCCCTTACAAGATAGAAAATATACCGGGGACCCCCTCATTCTGATTTGTGATTTTGGGCTAAGCTTAATTGTTTCCACGGTAACGTGCTTGACTTTTAATTTGATATGTTTGTTATTAGAATGTAATCCATGAACCATTTTAGATTTAAAGCATAAACTATTTTCGTTTTTTTTTTTTATTACATTACATTTACATTACGTCATTTAGCAGACACTTTTGTTTTATCCAAAGCGACTTACAATATCACAATTTGTCAACAGTACAGAAAACCACTATGCAACACAATCAATGACAGCCAAGATATTTTGATAGACTAGCACCATGTAGGAAGTAGTTTGAGAAGGAATAAGTAACATGTAGCATTTTATTAAAAAAAAAAAAAAAAATGTTTTACTTGAAAACTTTTCGCGGACCCCCTGGCAAAGTGCCACGGACCCCTGGGGGTCCGCGGACCCCCATTTGAGAACCACTGCCATAGACTACACAAGTTCAACACCTTAAAACAAGACAGATGTGGTTCCAAAAATAAATGTAAATTTATTGACTAAATGACTGGAAGTGTCTGGAGGAAATAATTTAGCAGAGAAAATCCCATGTTTATAAATGTTTAGCAATATGTTTATTACAATAGTTTAGTTAACAGTAGATTCATTATTTTTAATAACACTTCCAATGCTTGAAACCAAACAACTATTAAAAAAGGGAGGGGGAATGTGGGCGAAGACCAGCCTACATAAGGGTGTGTTCCAGGAGTGCCACAATGTACCCACCACTCGTGTACTCACAGCAAACAGCAAATCACTGCAAACCAGGAGAAATATACGGTGTCCCAGTGCGCTTAACACTACAATCTGGTAAAGGGGACCACACTAGAGTGCCTATCCACCTTATTTTTGGCGGCCATTTTTGCCTGATCTGCTGATGGGTGCTTCTTCCGGTGTGATCCTCCCAGCCTTGTTGCTGACAGCTTGACACTCGTCTGGGCGAACGGAGCAAATCACTAATCAGGTCCAGCTTGGCAAAAATCTCGTCGATAAATATCCCTTTAAGAGCGCAGTGCATTCATGGGTAATCGCCTGCTGTGGCCAATATTAACCATTTCGAGTAACACTGTTTCCATACGGATCACCGGCGTTAGTTTGTTGTTTATAAAGTGGCTATATTCATAACGTTTTCTATCTCGGATACGTTATTTCGAATCGCACATAGGTTACGCCAAACCCCACATAGGTTACGCCTCGAATCCCATATAAGTTACGCTAAAACGCACATACTTTACGCCTCGAATCCCACATAGGTTACGCTAAAACCACCACCGCAAAGCGTGTGGGTTTCAGGAGGAAACAGACTCGAGCCACTAACGTCATCTTAACACATTAAGTGCCAGAGACGACCTAACTCGTCTTACATAATCCAGCGCTTAAGTGCCAAGGACGACCTAACTCGTCTTACATGTTTTTTTGACGGTGGGACATCAATCAACCCCTTTTACATCTTCGAGATAACTATAGGAGCAAGAGCATGTGTGTAATCTATTTTACCGACCACTAAGTGGCGACAGATACAGAGAGAAGCCACAGCCACGGGACCCGTACACCAAAAGCAGCCGCCTCCCGCGGAAATGGCTTGGCGATTTTACAGTCAGAAGCCGGAGACACACACACAGAACGGACAGAGATCCCCTCCCCCCCAGAGCCGCGGAGCAACGCGCGAACACACACACACACACACACACACACACACACACACACCGCGGGAGCAAGCCATTCAAGGAAATGGCTTGGCGATTTTACAGTAATCCATTTCAGACTCGTCCCCGCACGCAGGCAAGCAGGCAGGCAGGCACGCAGACAGACAGGCAGGCAGCACAACGCGCTTCTGACACGCCCGCTGAAGCCAGGAGGAAGGAGGAGAAGACACACGGAGGGAGGAGTTTGAATGAGAGGGGTGTTTCCTGTTGTTATGGAGGAAATTACTGTTCAAAACTATTGTTTAGAATGTCTGACGGTCTTACTGATGCCAAAAATGAATGGTTAAAGTGACTGTTTCACAAAAAGCCATTTATCTCTGAATAAATTTCCAGACGCTGAAACCATGCTGTACTCAACGGCTAATATCTACATAACTACTAACTCTGCAAACTAACTCTTTTAGACAGAGAAAGCACACATTCTATTAGTTATTTTTAGATGATTGGTGTTCATGAATTCTTAACAGAAAAGAATCCTCGGCTGTTCTAAAATGAGCCAGAATCGTCAAAAACACCCCTGGCACAACTTACCTACAGGAATGAAAACATGGCTGGCACCCAATGTGTTAAGAGCACAATATTCCTGGAATGCAAGTTTAACTAAACAGTTACATGTCCTCTGCATTCTACATAAAATTAAGATATTACGGGTTGTTTTATTTTGTATGTTACATACTTATTGACCAAGTTATGTTCAATTCAGCCAGGGTACAAGAGACTGAGTGTAGGCAGCCATCTTTTCAAATCAAGTAGAATACATTAGGAAATGGCAAGCTGCGGCAATAGTCACGTTAAACCGGACCTTGTACGCACAATTATTTTTTACAGTGGGGCATTCAAAAATAAGGTGGATAGCCTCCACCAGCCAATGCTCCACTAAGGGGGGGGGGGGGGGGGGGTAATCAATTAAAAGCAGCAGCAATAAAAGACAAGTACAAAAGTCAAAGCCAGTTGGTTCAATCTAAAACCAATTACCCAATACAAGTGGGACTCACGTGATGGTAAAAACTAACAAGGCTAAAACAGTAATAAATCAAAACGCTAAGGCAAAACAGCAGGGGCCAGTTGCACCAACTGGTCTTACACTGGTCTTAAGCTAAGTTGGTCGTAACTTTACGACCTAACAGCTACGCCGGTTGCACCAAGACGGCTTAAGCCTTCTTTTCACTACGACCAGGCGTAACTCTTATGCCTGGTCAGGAGGAGGCGTAGTGCCTGCCTGTCTCCGCGGAGACCTTTTTGAGTCCTTACCGTCATCGTCGTAACACAGCCAGTTCTCCGTCTTTGAAAGCACGATGTTAGATTATAACTAACTAGTTGTGTGGCTTAGCCTTCCCAAAGGACTAGATAAGCATGGCTTCTTTCTGTCCCTTCTCGGACATATAATATGTTGTTTTGTAAATTAATGTGTTTTTAATTTCTGTTCGAGACAAATAAAAAATTCAATTCAATTCAATTCAATTCAAATGTTGCCGTTAATTTTTTAGAATTGAATACGTAGAATTGGGAACGTTACATTCAATAGACCAAATCAGCGGGATGTTTACATTTACTTCCGGGTACCCCTGGGTCCACACATTATAATGGCGGTGAACGGCACAAACTGACGTGTTGAAGACAAAAACAGACAAAGAAGACAAAAATGGTTCGTCCGTGTTGTGTTGTTGTTTAATATCATTCATAACAACACTTTCACTAACGTTAGTGGAGACCAGACTAGCTTATTTACCTGTTGGACCAGACCAGAGTAGACTTGACGCTAAATTAAATTAACGTGGCGTCGGTAGCTCTGTCTGTAACGTTAACGAGTCTGCTCTCACCGAGAAGAGCCTGGTGACGCGAGGTTACGAGTCTGCAAAAAAACAGGGAGTTTGACAGACAAACAAACATTATTAGCTAGCTAACACTACATAAAACAAACACAGAAGAAAGGCTAGATACGTCGGACAAGCATGTTTACCAACCGTTTAACCATTTAAATTGAAAGTAGTCAGCCGAAAACAACGAGAGGGTTTGACAGCATTTATTTGACAACACGCACATTTAAACCTGCCGCCTTCCCCAAGTGGTACCCGGAAGTAAATTTGTTTACATGGTGACGTCACGGTGATTTGGTCTATTTCATTCAGACTGTCTGTCTGGCTCAATTGCCGCCATTTTCCCCCCGGAGCGAGGGAGGGTGGGAGGAGGGTGGGTGTAGTGATGCACTTACAGTAGTGGCTGAGAGAGCGTAGTGGCACAGTGACGCTCCAAGCAGGTCGCAAGGCACATTTTTCCAACATCATCCAATCAGGGTGCATTCCGTGGCAATTCACATGGACGCGCATTGCTATGACCAGCATAGTTAAGACCAGACGTAAGCCGTGTTGGTGCAACAGGCATAAATCCACTCTAAAGACTGGTCTTAACTAAGACCGACGTAGGAGTTATGACCAGGCATAGTTAAGACCACTTGGTGCAACCGGCCCCAGCTGATTAAGACCTAAAATACAAAAACACACATTAGCAAGGTCTACCACATGTCACCATTACCTCAGGTATATATTATACCGTACTTACCCCTAACACTAGTGACCATTACCTTGACATAAATTGTATTGTCTAGGACTCAGGTTACAATCCACAGCACAAACGGGCAGACAGGAACTCAAGGATGAGACATCAAGTCAGACACCAGTACGACCAGGTAGACGAACACAGGGGACTCACTGTGACACAAATACAGTCAGTCACTGGATAAACACCAAAGCATTGAAAACCTCATGATTTCATCACCTACCTCAAAGTAACAGCAGTGAAAACCCACACAGCACAGCAACCAGGCAGAGAGAGAGACGGCCAAGATTGGACTATGATTACTCAGTGGCAGCCCTCACGCAGGACAAACTGTCTAGGAAATACTGTCCAAAGTAACCCCCCCCCCCTCTCTCTCTCTCTCTGTAGCCACTGGCCAAAGAGGGTGGCGCCACAAGGAGATCGCACGAGCCTGAATGTTTGTGATTTGGTTCAAGAGATAGTTCATCACTTCAGAGATTCAGTTCTGGATAATTGTACTGTTTTTCCCCAGAGTCACAAACAAGCAAATGCCTTCAGACACTCGTTTTGTAGCTATGTTAGTATGTATTTGGTGTAGTCTGAAGTATGCCAAACAGCAATATTTTGCCTCCATTATTGAGTGTCTATCGGATCAAATAACATAATCATGATTCCATAGGCATCCAGGAATTTAAACTAAGAGTGTGTGTGCGTCAGTGCATGTGAGGTGTGGTGTGTGTGTGTGTGGTGTGTGTGTGCGAGTCAGTGCGTGTGTGTGTGTGTGTGTGTGTGTATGTGTATGTGTGTGTGTGTGGGATAGGCCTGTGAATCTTCACTGGCCTCACGATTCGATTCGATTACGATTCATCTGTCAACGATTCGATTCCACGATGCATCACGATGCATCTCGATACAGCTCAAAGTATTGCAGCTCCAAGTATCAAATCCTCAATTTTCTGTATTATTACTGCACATGGCTACTTTTTAATCAATTAATACAAGCAGTCAAAAAAAGTCCCTTTTTTTTACCCTAAAGTGCTTTAAAATCTGAATGCCAACAGAAATTTAAACATGAACGATTCAACGATTCATCTGTGAACGATTCGATTGTACGATTAACTTTGACAGCCCTAGTGTGGGAGAGGTCCTAGCTTTGTCTGAGGGGAGGCCTACAGGCTCAGACTTTGAAGACCTTTGCTGTATACTGTTTACACATTGACTTGTTCTTATGTATGAACGAAACACTATAACTTTATTTTGAAATGAAGGTGGCATCGTATTTCTGCTTTCAAAGCATTTTCATGCACTTTTGTCGTAACAAATGGATACAAATATAGGCCACTGCAGTTCGTAGCAAAATAGTATCTTAAATGTGCCACAGCAGAATGTTGCGCCACCAAATGTTTTTGATTGTGCCACCATTTGAAAAAGTGAGTCTGGAGCCCTGTGTAAACTGACAAAGGGGAGAAACACCTGCAAACTAAACGGCACTTGTATGTTTCATAGGCTAAAGATGGAGACGAGGAAGAAGAAGAAGAAGAAGCTGGATCTTCTGGACTCACTTCCTGTCACTTGTGTGAACATGTCTAAAGTCCAGAAGCTGAGAGCAGCGGTGAACCAGCGACTAACTGCAGCTGCTGAAGAGATATATGGGCTGATTGAAAGAACAATAGCAGAGTACGAGGAGGAAGCTTCTGCTTTAAAAAAGGAGAACGACCGACAACGGAAGCTGCTGGATGCTCTTTTAAACCCTAAAGTGCCCCTACACAGAGCAGGTTGGTGAAATGTGAAGGTTATTTTCACATTACTCATACACATTGTGTGATATTTCTTCCAATCATGGAAGTTGGAAACCCTCATTAGTGTTTTGCTTGCACCTGTGTTTACCCATACCTTTTGGACACAAAATGGCCACTGTGAATTTTTCAGGGTGGTGGGTGTTCACCTTATGTAGCCCCGCCCACTTGACCAGTTTGTGTTGCGACTTCCTGTTCAAAACGCCGGCTGTTTTACCTGCTCAGACCAGAGATCGTCTCTCTGGTCAAAGCTAGTGACTCACTGGAAGCAGGCTGCGGAGATAAGCTCTGCCACAGGAAGTGCAAATACAATCGGTTCCGATTGTGTTTACACTTCCTGTTAGCCTCTCAAGCCAACACTGTCTCTTCTATATTAGGTGGGCCGATTACTTGCCCTAATTAGCTAATGATTGCCCTAATTACCTAATGATGATGCGATGTCACTCGAACAATGATGACATCATCTGGTGACATGATCACTGATGACATCATCATTGAGTGCTCTGTGCGTCTGTATGTGGACTTGGATTCGATGAGGATTATTTCTTGTTTTGTCTGCGTTTACTTTCAAAAAGCTGCTCTGAATCCAGGATTTGATATGCTGCAGACAGTTGAGTGTTGCCGTTGCAGCTGCAATATCAGGTGTGCTATGGATGTATTTGAGTATTGTCAGCATGCAGGTGGTAGTTTAGGTCTTGTGCATCATTTGCCTTCCTTAATGTAAGCCCAATAGACCAAATCTGCGGGATGTTTACATTTACTTCCGGGTACCCCTGAGGTCCACACATTATAATGGCGGTGGACGGCACAAACTGACGTGTTGAAGACAAAAACAGACAAAGAAGACAAAAATGGTTCGTCCGTGTTGTGTTGTTGTTTAATATCATTCATAACAACACTTTCACTAACGTTAGTGGAGACCAGACTAGCTAATTTACCTGTTGGACCAGACCAGAGTAGACGTGGCGTCAGTAGCTCTGTTTGTAACGTTAACGTAACCTCGCGTCACCAGGCTCTTCTACGTTAACGAGTCTGCAAAACAGCGAGTTTGACAGACAAACAAACGTTATTAGCTAGCTAACACTACATAAAACAAACACAGAAGAAAGGCTAGATACGTCGGACAAGCATGTTTACCAACCGTTTAACCATTTAAATTGAAAGTAGTCGGCCGAAAACAACGAGAGGGTTTGACAGCATTTATTTGACAACACGCACATTTAAACCTGCCGCCTTCCCCAAGTGGTACCCGGAAGTAAATTTGTTTACATGGTGACGTCACGGTGATTTGGTCTATAGATGCTGCCTCTCTCGTCACTTTTGAAACTGTCTCTTGAATGAGAGATATGACGTCAGAAGAGACGGAAAAAAGTGTCTCTTGAGAACGTTACGTCGCGGACACCGTCATATTTTGTTGTGCACTGTGACTGGCTAGAGAGAGAGTTCCGTTAGTGTGGCAGCCAACCTGCCGGGCAGCCAGCAGCTGCTTTCCCCAGGGAAACAGAGAGGGCTCCCCGTGTGGCCGGAGGTCTGGAGGAGTGGAACGATTCTCTGAAAAGAGCGAGGCGAGCTGTTGTCTGTCAAACCCGATGGGGGGACATACAGATACGAGGGTCCGTGGCTATTTTATTTTATTTTATTTAGGGGACCCGTGCCGGGCAAGATGCTTTTACAGTGATTTGAACTCAGAGGAAAACAAACTGTTGCCCCTCGGATGGCCATGGAGTAAAGCCGAGGAGGGGACACTTTTGCTGGGGGTGGGGCCGTCTCGCTGTTACCGTGGAGACAACTGAAACCTGTTGCTGAAGTATAAAGTAAAAATGGCGTGCGACTCGTTTATTTCCGTCGAGAGACAGTTATCAAAAATGTCGAGTGTCCTGCCATGAATTAAGCTTTGTGTGTGTGTGTGTGTGTGTGTGTGTGTGTGTGTGTGTGTGTGTGTGTGTGTGTGTGTGTGTGTGTGTGTGTGTGTGTGTGTGTGTGTGTGTGTGTGTGCGCACGTGTGCATGTGTGTATTTCAGTCTTACCTCCAGATGTCCAGCAGCTGTTGGGTTATAAAGAAGAGGTTCCCTCTGAGCAGCAGGATTGGAGCTCCAGTCTGCACCAGGACGACCCAGAGCCCCCACATGATATTAAAGTGGAACAGGAGGACCCAGAGCCCCCACATGATATTAAAGTGGAACAGGAGGACCCAGAGCCCCCACATGATATTAAAGAGGAACAGGAGGACCCAGAGCCGCCACACATTAAAGAGGAACAGGAGGAAGTCGGTACCAGTCAGGGGGGAGAGCAGCAGGAGACTGATCTCACCGAGTTCCCATTCACTCTTATCACTGTGCAAGTCCTAAGTTGGTACCCCTCGATAATTTTACCATTAACATTATGAAGTCATGGTGACAACATGTTGAGTTAGTTTTCCTTAATGTGAATATGTCTGTATTTCATTTGTACCTCCAGACCTCAAGAAGCTGTATGTCATTAAAGAAGAGGTTTCCTCTGAGCAGCAGGAGGGCAGCCCCAGTCTGCACCAGGAGAACCCAGAGCCCCCACATGTTAAAGAGGAACAGGAGGACCCAGAGCCCCCACATGATATTAAAGAGGAACAGGAGGACCCAGAGCCTCCACACATTAAAGAGGAACAGGAGGAGGAAGTCTGTACCAGTCAGCAGGGAGAGCAGCTTCAAGGGCTGGACGAGACCCATATCACCAAGTCCCCATTCACTGCTGTCCCTGTAAAGAGTGAAGATGATGAAGAGAAACTTCAGTCCTCACAGCTTCATCAAAGCCAAACTGAGGAGAACAGAGAGGCAGAGCCTCTAGCCAGCAGCTCAACTGAACAGATGAAAACAGAAGCTGATGGAGAGGACTGTGGAGTATCAGAACCAGCCAGGAACTTAGATCCAGCTAGTCATTTACAAGCAACTAGTGCTGGCAAGACTGCAGACTCTTCTGACCCTGAGACTGAAGACAGTGATGGTTGGAAGGAGTCTAGGCAACCTCAGTCTGCTTTAGAGTCACTTGAAAACAATGAAGTCCGTATAAGTCGTAAGAGATCTGCTACTGGGAAGGAAGTCCTTAGTGGCTCAACGTGTGGTAAGAGATATGACACCAAGGGAGGTCTGCAGACACACATGAGAGTCCACACGGGTGAGAAACGATTTAGTCGCTCTCACTGTGATAAAACTTTTAGTCTGAAACAAAACTTGAAGACACACATGAGAGTCCACACACACAACAAACCATTTAGTTGCACAGACTGTGGTAGACGTTTTAGTCAGAAAGGAGACTTGAAGAGACACATGAGAGTCCACACACACAACAAACCATTTAGTTGCACAGACTGTGGTCAAACTTTTAGTCTGAAACAACACTTGAAGACACACATGAGAGTCCACACAGGCGAGAAGCCATTTAGTTGCACAGACTGTGATAAAACCTTTAGTCTGAAACAAAACTTGAAGACACACATGAGAGTCCACACAGGCGACAAACCATTTAGTTGCACAGACTGTGATAAACCCTTTAGTCGGAAAGAAAACTTGAAGACACACATGAGAGTCCACACAGGCGACAAACCGCATAGTTGCTCAGACTGTGGTCAAACCTTTAGTCGGAAAGAAAACTTGAAGACACACATGAGAGTCCACACAGGCGAGAAGCCATTTAGTTGCAGTGTTTGTGGGAGAAGTTTTCGCCTGCAACATCATCTCAAAAGCCATAAGTGTTGTGGTGAGAAGAGCAGCAACAGCCAGCAGGTGAAGCTGCAGAGCTGAACTGTTCAGCAGTAACAGAGCAATACACTCACATCCCCATGTCACTTTCATTTCAATCAGTTTCAGGTCACTTAGGGTGCGTTCGTAAATCCAATCTGACGCTCTTCACTAAAATGAGACTGCGGCTGTTCAAAGACGCAGAGCGAACGTGTTTTAGAAACATTGGCTACTGGATAGCAGTTATCTAACTGCTACACATACAAACAGCTCACTCTTATCTGCTCTCAACTCCTCTGCCCCCTTCTCTTCTCTTCCAGTGCTCTGCGGGGAAACACTGTGACTGCTGCATTAGAATTTGTGCGGTGCATTGTTTTGTTTAGCCTAATATGTCTCATATTGTGGGTAGTATGGTATCCAAACTGCACCATGTTGTGGTTAGACCGGTCCTAACAGCGTCTTGTGGCCAGGTAATCATGATCATGTAAAGGTGCGATCATTACATCTACAGTTTGTTTTCTTTGGTCTGAACCATAGTTGAGAAGTTCACTCCTTTGTTTTTTGCTTGACACTGCTCTATTATAAGCCAACCGGGCTTGTAAACAAAAGTCACATGACTCACAAGTAGCTTGTTTATTGGACAGTTTTGGTGACCTCTCATCCTTAAAGATTTTGGCAGGAGGCGGGTCTAAACAAATCCGATTCCAGTCTGTGTAACTTAGCAAAGCTTGATGGAGTCGTCTGCACTCTTTTTGGCCATTTTCATTTTCCGCGCATGAGAAACTCCTCGCCATCTGATGTCAACATCCGTCTCCTTGCTCTCCTATAATAAGCCATTGCTTTTTGGGGGTGGTTTCCTCACGTTGGTTCGGGTTACCTACCTGAGTGTAATTCTATAGTTGAGTGACGTGCAGGTATATTTGACAGATTTCAATCTTTATGTTCTTGGATACATACATAACCAATTAGCAGTCACACACAGAAGTACTAAAAGCTATGTTTTGTTTATTTTGTTACTTAACTTCACTGATTAAAAACCACTGAGTCCCACACTATGTTGAAAATAGATTTGTCCTAATTTAGATGATTTGTTTGAACATGTTTCATAAAAATAAGGTGTATAGTTATGATGTTATTGAGAGGAAACTCAATGCTGCTGTGATGTGTATCCCCCCCCCCCCCCCGCCCCAAATCTGGATTGAATGAAAACTTATTTCATACAAGTGTGAGTATCCACACTGTCCCATATTACTGTATGTTCACATCAGTGGTCGTGTTTCTATATATTTTTTTTAAATAAACAAACATCATTTAACCAAGGCATGTGTTTTTATTTTGTATTATTTTATTATTAGTGTGTATTTGTTTGTTTTGCTTCTACCTGCTGAAATATATCTGTACAAGATTTCTTGCATCCTTGCAGATTAAAATTATTATATTGTGTGTGTGTGTGTGTGTGTGTGTGTGTGTGTGTTTGTGTACACTACTATGTAGTTATAGAGAGCCAACGTGGAACGTCACTTCTTGCTTCAGCACTGTACCAGAGATTTTCATGCACCATTCATTTTCCCGTATGCATTTTGTAAAATGCTTATAAAAAGTTTTACTTGTTCAAACCAAACGGTACAGATATATTTAGAAACAGGAGAGATTGCATAACATTTCACTTGGACCAAAACCTTAAAAAAAATGCGTGTTTGAAGAAAATATTTTTTCGATGTTTTTTTTTTTTTGGTCCAAGTGAAATGTTCTATGGTCTCTCCCGATTATAGTGTTAACCGTTTGGTTTAACCAGTAAAACTATCTTTATGAGCATTTTATGAAATGTCTATGGGAAAATAACTGGCGGATGAAAATCTCTGGTACAGTGCTGAAGCAGGAAGTGACATTCACCTTGCCTCTCTATAGTCAGACAGTTGCACTGGGGCCCCTGGGGAAGAGGGGCCCCTTTACAGAGCAGACTCTCCATCAACGTACTGGGCAGAAAACGTGTTCAAATAAGAAGTACACACATTAGATCTAAAGTGGTGCCATTTGCAATATATGCCTTATTTTTTGTAAAATAGTAGCAATCTATAACAAAATGATTATGCTCATTACATAAAATCAACATTCATCAACATTAAACATGTTAAAGTCATTTCAGAACCACATTGAGAGAGACAGCTCCTCTGCTCAGCTCGCTGCTTAATTACTTTGACTGTTACCAGGTGTCAGAGCGCTATCCATGGTTCTGATGATAGCTTACTCTATTTCCCCCCCATGATTTTCCCCATACAATCGCCTAAGAAACTCATTCAACTGTAAAATCCAACACATATTGGTAAAATATATAGCTTATGCAGAGAGTGTGTGTGTGTGTGTGTGTGTGTGATATTCTACACAAATACTACTTTCTGTTCAAGTACTTATAGTTTTAAAGGTATATTCCACCCAAATACCACACCCAAATGTATTCACCTCCAAGTACTTTGGTGTATCCCAGCCAAATACTACAATTTGGTTCTCCACTGGGTACCAGGGGCATGTCTTGGGTCTTGTCAAGCCAACTTTGGTGCTCAGAGGGCGGGTAGAGGCAGGCTGGAGGGTGAGCGGGCTGTCCTGGGTCTCTGAGACTGACCCTGGTGCTCAGCGGTCAGGTAGAGGCAGACTGGAAATACAACTTTATAACTAGAACTACTTGGACAGAACGTAGATCTTGGTACAACATACCTTCACTATCATAAATACTTGGTCTCCGGCTCTGCAGATACATAGTTTAGGCTCTACTGACTGATCTAATTCAACAGTCAGGATGGCTCAGTTGGTAGAGAACCAGACCAACATTCAAACAATCTTGTGGCCAAGGGTTCAAACCTCACCTGGACGTACCTTTATTTATTTGTTATAGGTTGAACTGGAGCACGTTGGGTGGACAATGTTCCCTTTTTTCAATGTATATAATTGCATTGTGACTACTAAAATTCAATAGGTGGGGGTCATGCACCAAAAACCTATTGTGTGTTCATTGGTTCTGTGTCACCTGGATTATTGCTCAATGGTGTTGTCATCTGCTTCTAAATGACTATTCAGAAAGTTACAAGTAGCACAAAACAAGGCAGCCTGGTACTGCGATGCTCAGCTAGGTCTAGCATAGCATATCCATCCACCTCTCACATGGCTTAGTAGGATAGACTATAATTGGCTAACTTACTTACTGTATATATTTTCATAGAGTGATTCAAACTCAGACTCCTAAGTTTCTTTTCAATAACATTATTTACAGTTCAAATATTCATGCACACACCACTAGAGGTCAGATGACTTTACCCCGACCAAGAACCAACTATATGAAAGAAGCAGGGCAAGCAGCAGTCAGGGCAATCGCATCATGGAACTGTGTTCCAGGCGGTATTCGTTCTATCAAAGGAAAGGCATGCTTTAAAATGAAACTCAGATCCTACTCAAACACACTATTTTAATACTTATCATATATCTTTTAGTCCATTTCTTATGAGTACAATATACTTTTGCCTTAGTTTTTAGATTTTGCCTTTTAATAGTGGCCGGGCCAGCGGCAGGGCCACTGTTTGTATTTGCCAATATTCTTCTTCTTCTTCTTCTTCTTCTTCTTCCGGGAAGTTGGACTTCCCTTGCATGAAAATAGCCTAAACCAAACTTTGCACAAAGGTCCAGTTCCATGCCAAACTTTGACGACGCGAAATTGGCGCCAATAGTCCTGATGGTGGCGCTACAGCGACCGTCTAAAGTTTCAAACTTTGAAAATTCATAACAAATCAGGCGTACGTGCTACGACTTTGCAACTTTCACCGAAATGTGGGCCCAAGTGAGGAGGAACTTTTGTACACTGCAACCTATGGCCAATTATGAAGTCTAAAGACCGCAAAACTGCAAAAACTGTCAAACTAATTAAACCCTACTCCTCCCACATTTTTACTTGAAAACGACCCTAAACTTCAGCATCTGCATCGTTAGACTGCCCTACACAAAAGTACATATTTTTTATTCAAAAATTGAGCCCACAGTACATCAAAATGTTCTACTGTAAACTGTACTGTAAACAGTTACTGCAAATTCTCACTAAAATCTCTGAATTTTATCTCAAAAACTGAATTTTTGACAGTATTTTGAATTCTGCCCTCATGTATAGCCTAAAGAGCATTGATGCCTTCACCATACTGGGGAAAGGAGGGACATGCCCTCGCCATCCTGGGAAAACACACACACACACACACACACACACACACACACACACACACACACACACACACACACACACACACACACACACACACCCTTATGTCATAGTAATGTCATCAGTGATGTCACTTGAGCAATTGTGCATTGACCATCAGGGTTGTGACATCACTGATGATGTCATCAGTGCCCGGCCACGAGCCATCGCTGCGCAGCAGCTATAATGTGTTTATTTTTTTCTTCTTTCATTTTCTTTTAGTCTTATTCGCTTTTATTTTATGTTTTTTTTCTTTTGTGTTCGGTTGTCTCACTTTGTATTATTCTTTGTCTGTTATGTAATGTGTATTGTTTCAAGTTTCATTTATTAAAATTTGACTAGGAAGGGGACAACCATCGACATATATACAATATTTTACATGTCGATGGGTAGGCTACAACAGTATAAAAAACAGTTTTTAAACAGTGATCCTGAAATGCATCAAAACTTTACAGTGAGCAATCATCATAGATGAGACATCCGGGGACAACGGATGGAAATTAGCCTCGTGCTAAATCCTCTTATTATGTTCCAGGTGACTGTATCTGCTTCATGGTTTTTGTGTTCATTGATTTTGCACTGTCCCGTCCAAATAAACAAATAAATAAATAAATAGATAATAGCTATGAATTTAGCAACATAAAGCCTGAAGGGCAATTTAGATAAGCAAAATAAGATAAAATAATTTATAAAACGATGAAGAAGAAAAGAGAGTTCATGTCTTTTGGTTCTGCTTGTGGGCACAACGTATTCTCTACGCCGGGGAGAGCAAGTGGAAGTTGAGGCTGGATGGAGGAAACCACGCATGGAGGAGCTATCCTTGAGTATGTTGGTGAGGGCACGACCTGACCTGGCATACTGGAGGATTGGGCGAATGAAGGTCAGGTAGATTTGTTTGAAGACATCACAGGAAGACCAGCTCTTTTGGCAACACTGAGGTAATGGATCCTTGGCCGTGCCTTGGAGAGCATGTATTTAATGTGGGCGTCCCATGACAAGTCAGGTGATAGCTATCTGAACTCCAAGCAGTTTAATCTAAGATCTCTCACCCCCACCCACAGTTAACAGGCCTGACTGTGAAGTGTGAACACACTTGGGGAAGTCGTTTTCAGCATAGGCTACCTTCCCGAAGTTCCCCTATGTGAACAGGTTTTCTCTCACCACACAAAATGCTTGAACTGGACACATTCGAATGTGATCACGATTCTCATTCATATATTATTTTAGTATATTGAAGATTAATTTTGTCTACGGAGTACGCCTAATATGTAAAGAAAATATGACAAAGCCTATAAAAAAATTGGCTGGTGCAAGGCAAATTGGCTGGTGCACCTGTGCATTGGCCCAATGTGATATAGGATAACACGGCCCAGAGTCTTAGTTATTATTCTGGCCTAAATGAGTGTAGCCTATGTAAACTGTGGGGGGGGGGGGCTTTATGCATCCAGACCATTGAGTTATAATGATCCAGACCCAGGGGCCCATCATGTCATAATCCACACCTATACTTCAGGGGAGAGGTGACCACATGACCATAGGTGTACAAAAGTGACTCTCTGACTCAAATTCCCATAACCCATCACTCCCTTACCTCCAGCCATTTTCCCTCTCCTAAGCACACACCTGCCCCTAATTCTGGACTGATCACCACACCTGCACTTAAGAGGCTCTAATGAGCCTCCACGTGTGTGCCCTGGACTGCAGTAAAGGAGGCTGCATTTCTCATTCCCTTGGTGTTTGTTCGATCATGTCCAGAATCAGATGCATTATCTGAAGTAAGGCTGTTTTGTTAGTTATTTCCTTCGTGTAATGATTTCATGCTTATTTGGCTTTAGATTGATTTGATTAGCTACTTAAAGCTGTTGGTTTCTTGCTTAATAGAATATTTTGTTAATACCTTTTGTGTTTAGGAAAAATCATCTGTGTACATCTGCATCTACCATCTGTTGAGTACATCTGCCTACATGAGTCACCATCATCAAGGGATTCGAACCTTTAATAAACACCCTTGAAGCTGTTCCTCTAGGTCCTCTTCATTCTGACCGATGTCCCACTTGTTGAGGCTAAAAGTTAACCATATTTAGCAGTTTCTACAATAGGAGACTGCCCACTTTGAGAACCACTGCAATATAAACAAGAGTTTTCAGCATATCTACCGAATTGTAATTCAGGTGTCGTAAGGAGCTCCTTTTTGGCAATTGGCTGTCACATGACTGTTTGAGCATCGTGGGGGGGGGCGTGGCTCAGACGTCTCGCATCGCCTTTGCATACAGGAGGGTAGAGTCTTACCACGTGAGAGACTAGCTTGTTACACCGGCGAAACAAGAGCTGTTCGGAACCAAAGGCAACATCTTCGTCCGACAACAAGCATTCGTGAGTCTTTAACACATATCCTACATATCACATACAGAGTACAATGTGGATTAACCAGCAGAAGAGTCGACTGTGGCGATTCGGACTATCTGGATTCTCGTTTCATCTCATTACAAAACGTTGTTCAGTTAGCATAGCTAGCTAACGTCAGCTGCCCACAGCGGGGCTCACTTACTGTAACGTTACTTTACTTAACGCTCATGTCAGTCGAAACACCTGATGGATATTTCACTTCAGTTCACACATAGTCACAGAAGGTTAGCTATAGCTCCATGGTAGCTACATTTTTGCTGCACGGTGTGAGTCAAATTTACTGCACCCAACGGGCTGACGTCAGGTGACTGACGTCCGAGCATGTAGGGCTAGCTGGCGCCGCCAGACGGCGAGACGGCCCCAATTCGAGGCGGACGGACGACCATGTTTAGGCCTTCACGCTCATGTCAGTCGAAACAGACCTCTAACGTTCAGTCAAACTCGGGGTTTTGTGATGACAACCTGTCCTGAATATTTCTAGTTTCAGCTGATAAAAGTGCGCATCCAAGTGACGAAGTGTCCTTGTAGTAACGAGGGGCACAGTTTCTTTGTGGAAATAAGAAATACCGTGAATCGTTTAGCTGGTTTAGCTAGCAGCATGCCTGTGTGGCAAGGTGAGGTTGTAAATAAACCAGACGATATAAATGAGCCGACTACGCCACCTGGTGGAATTTCACCCCGACCCAGGAACTATATGGAAACCTAGGCTAAATGAAATACAAGTCCCATAGACCAGAGGTTCTCAAATGTTTTTCAGCCAAGGACCCCTTACAAGATAGAAAATATACCGGGGACCCCCTCATTCTGATTTGTGATTTTGGGCTAAGCTTAATTGTTTCCACGGTAACGTGCTTGACTTTTAATTTGATAGGTTTGTTATTAGAATGTAATCCATGAACCATTTTAGATTTAAAGCATAAACTATTTTCGTTTTTTTTTTTTTATTACATTACATTTACATTACGTCATTTAGCAGACACTTTTGTTTTATCCAAAGCGACTTACAATATCACAATTTGTCAACAGTACAGAAAACCACTATGCAACACAATCAATGACAGCCAAGATATTTTGATAGACTAGCACCATGTAGGAAGTAGTTTGAGAAGGAATAAGTAACATGTAGCATTTTATTAAAAAATATATATATATATATTTTATTTTTTTTACTTGAAAACTTTTCGCGGACCCCCTGGCAAAGTGCCACGGACCCCTGGGGGTCCGCAGACCCCCATTTGAGAACCACTGCTATAGACTACACAAGTTCAACACCTTAAAACAAGACAGAGACGTGGTTCCAAAAATAAATGTAAATTCATTGACTAAATGACGAAGTGTCTGGAGGAAATAATTTAGCAGAGAAAATCCCATGTTTATAAATGTTTAGCAATATGTTTATTACAATAGTTTCGTTAACAGTAGATTCATTATTTTTAATAACACTTCCAATGCTTGAAACCAAACAACTATTAAAAAAGGGAGGGGGAATGTGGGCGAAGACCAGCCTACATAAGGGTGTGTTCCAGGAGTGCCACAATGTACCCACCACTCGTGTACTCACAGCAAACAGCAAATCACTGCAAACCAGGAGAAATATACGGTGTCCCAGTGCGCTTAACACTACAATCTGGTAAAGAGGACCACACTAGAGTGCCTAGCCTCCACCAGCCAATGCTCCACTAAGGGGGGGGGGCGGGGTAATCAATTAAAAGCAGCAGCAATAAAAGACAAGTACAAAAGTCAAAGCCAGTTGGTTCAATCTAAAACCAATTACCCAATACAAGTGGGACTCACGTGATGGTAAAAACTAACAAGGCTAAAACAGTAATAAATCAAAACGCTAAGGCAAAACAGCAGGGGCCAGTTGCACCAACTGGTCTTACACTGGTCTTAAGCTAAGTTGGTCGTAACTTTACGACCTAACAGCTACGCCGGTTGCACCAAGATGGCTTAAGCCTTCTTTTCACTACGACCAGGCGTAACTCTTACGCCTGGTCAGGAGGAGGCGTAGCGCCTGCCTGTCTCCGCGGAGACCTTTTTGAGTCCTTACCGTCATCGTCGTAACACAGCCAGTTCTCCGTCTTTGAAAGCACGATGTTAGATTATAACTAACTAGTTGTGTGGCTTAGCCTTCCCAAAGGACTAGATAAGCATGGCTTCTTTCTGTCCCTTCTCGGACATACAGTATAATATGTTGTTTTGTAAATTAATGTGTTTTTAATTTCTGTTCGAGACAAATAAAAAATTCAATTCAATTCAATTCAAATGTTGCCGTTAATTTTTTAGAATTGAATACATAGAATTGGGAACGTTACATTCAATTTCATTCAGACTGTCTGTCTGGCTCAATTGCCGCCATTTTTCCCCCGGAGCGAGGGAGGGTGGGAGGAGGATGGGTGTAGTGATGCACTTACAGTAGTGGCTGAGAGCGTAGTGGCACAGTGACGCTCCAAGCAGGTCGCAAGGCACATTTTTCCAACATCATCCAATCAGGGTGCATTCCGTGGCAATTCACATGGACGCGCATTGCTATGACCAGCATAGTTAAGACCAGACGTAAGCTGTGTTGGTGCAACAGGCATAAATCCACTCTAAAGACTGGTCTTAACTAAGACTGACGTAGGAGTTACGACCAGGCATAGTTAAGACCACTTGGTGCAACCGGCCCCAGCTGATTAAGACCTAAAATACAAAAACACACATTAGCAAGGTCTACCACATGTCACCATTACCTCAGGTATATATTATACCGTACTTACCCCTAACACTAGTGACCATTACCTTGACATAAATTGTATTGTCTAGGACTCAGGTTACAATCCACAGCACAAACGGGCAGACAGGAACTCAAGGATGAGACATCAAGTCAGACACCAGTACGACCAGGTAGACGAACACAGGGGACTCACTGTGACACAAATACAGTCAGTCACTGGATAAACACCAAAGCATTGAAAACCTCATGATTTCATCACCTACCTCAAAGTAACAGCAGTGAAAACCCACACAGCACGGCAACCAGGCAGAGAGAGAGAGACGGCCATGATTGGACTATGATTACTCAGTGGCAGCCCTCACGCAGGACAAACTGTCTAGGAAATACTGTCCAAAGTAACCCCCCCCCCCCCCCCCCCTCTCTGTAGCCACTGGCCAAAGAGGGTGGCGCCACAAGGAGATCGCACAAGCCTGAATGTTTGTGATTTGGTTCAAGAGATAGTTCATCACTTCAGACTTGTAGTCTGAAGCCAAACAGCAATATTTTGCCTCCATTATTGAGTGTCTATCGGATCAAATAACATAATCATGATTCCATAGGCATCCAGGAATTTAAACTAAGAGTGTGTGTGTGTCAGTGCATGTGTGGTGTGTGTGTGTGTGTGTGTGTGTGTGTGGTGTGTGTGTGCGAGTCAGTGCGTGTGTGTGTGTGTGTGTGTGTGTGTGTGTGTGTATGTGTATGTGTGTGTGTGTGTGTGTGTGTGTGTGGGATAGGCCTGTGAATCTTCACTGGCCTCACGATTCGATTCGATTACGATTCATCTGTCAACGATTCGATTCCACGATGCATCACGATGCATCTCGATACAGCTCCAACAGTATTGCAGCTCCAAGTATCAAATCCTCAATTTTCTGTATTATTACTGCACATGGCTACTTTTTAATCAATTAATACAAGCAGTCAAAAAAAGTCCCTTTTTTTACCCCAAAGTGCTTTAAAATCTGAATGCCAACAGAAATTTAAACATGAACGATTCAACGATTCATCTGTGAACGATTCGATTGTACGATTAACTTTGACAGCCCTAGTGTGGGAGAGGTCCTAGCTTTGTCTGAGGGGAGGCCTACAGGCTCAGACTTTGAAGACCCCTGCTGTATACTGTTTACACATTGACTTGTTCTTATGTATGAACGAAACACTATAACTTTATTTTGAAATGAAGGTGGCATCGTATTTCTGCTTTCAAAGCATTTTCATGCACTTTTGTCGTAACAAATGGATACAAATATAGGCCACTGCAGTTCGTAGCAAAATAGTATCTTAAATGTGCCACAGCAGAATGTTGCGCCACCAAATGTTTTTGATTGTGCCACCGTTTGAAAAAGTGAGTCTGGAGCCCTGTGTAAACTGACAAAGGGGAGAAACACCTGCAAACTAAACTGCACTTGTATGTTTCATAGGCTAAAGATGGAGACGAGGAAGAAGAAGAAGAAGAAGCTGGATCTTCTGGACTCACTTCCTGTCACTTGTGTGAACATGTCTAAAGTCCAGAAGCTGAGAGCAGCGGTGAACCAGCGACTAACTGCAGCTGCTGAAGAGATATATGGGCTGATTGAAAGAACAATAGCAGAGTACGAGGAGGAAGCTTCTGCTTTAAAAAAGGAGAACGACCGACAACGGAAGCTGCTGGATGCTCTTTTAAACCCTAAAGTGCCCCTACACAGAGCAGGTTGGTGAAATGTGAAGGTTATTTTCACATTACTCATACACATTGTGTGATATTTCTTCCAATCATGGAAGTTGGAAACCCTCATTAGTGTTGTGCTTGCACCTGTGTTTACCCATACCTTTTGGACACAAAATGGCCACTGTGAATTTTTCAGGGTGGTGGGTGTTCACCTTATGTAGCCCCGCCCACTTGACCAGTTTGTGTTGCGACTTCCTGTTCAAAACGCCGGCTGTTTTACCTGCTCAGACCAGAGATCGTCTCTCTGGTCAAAGCTAGTGAATCACTGGAAGCAGGCTGCGGAGATAAGCTCTGCCACAGGAAGTGCAAATACAATCGGTTCCGATTGTGTTTACACTTCCTGTTAGCCTCTCAAGCCAACACTGTCTCTTCTATATTAGGTGGGCCGATTACTTGCCCTAATTAGCTAATGATTGCCCTAATTACCTAATGATGATGCGATGTCACTCGAACAATGATGACATCATCTGGTGACATGATCACTGATGACATCATCATAGAGTGCTCTGTGCGTCTGTATGTGGACTTGGATTCGATGAGGATTATTTCTTGTTTTGTCTGCGTTTACTTTCAAAAAGCTGCTCTGAATCCAGGATTTGATATGCTGCAGACAGTTGAGTGTTGCCGTTGCAGCTGCAATATCAGGTGTGCTATGGATGTATTTGAGTATTGTCAGCATGCAGGTGGTAGTTTAGGTCTTGTGCATCATTTGCCTTCCTTAATGTAAGCCCAATAGACCAAATCAGCGGGATGTTTACATTTACTTCCGGGTACCCCTGAGGTCCACACATTATAATGGCGGTGGACGGCACAAACTGACGTGTTGAAGACAAAAACAGACAAAGAAGACAAAAATGGTTCGTCCGTGTTGTGTTGTTGTTTAATATCATTCATAACAACACTTTCACTAACGTTAGTGGAGACCAGACTAGCTAATTTACCTGTTGGACCAGACCAGAGTAGACGTGGCGTCAGTAGCTCTGTTTGTAACGTTAACGTAACCTCGCGTCACCAGGCTCTTCTACGTTAACGAGTCTGCAAAACAGCGAGTTTGACAGACAAACAAACGTTATTAGCTAGCTAACACTACATAAAACAAACACAGAAGAAAGGCTAGATACGTCGGACAAGCATGTTTACCAACCGTTTAACCATTTAAATTGAAAGTAGTCGGCCGAAAACAACAAGAGGGTTTGACAGCATTTATTTGACAACACGCACATTTAAACCTGCCGCCTTCCCCAAGTGGTACCCGGAAGTACATTTGTTTACATGGTGACGTCACGGTGATTTGGTCTATAGATGCTGCCTCTCTCGTCACTTTTGAAACTGTCTCTTGAATGAGAGATATGACGTCAGAAGAGACGGAAAAAAGTGTCTCTTGAGAACGTTACGTCGCGGACACCGTCATATTTTGTTGTGCACTGTGACTGGCTAGAGAGAGAGTTCCGTTAGTGTGGCAGCCAACCTGCCGGGCAGCCAGCAGCTGCTTTCCCCAGGGAAACAGAGAGGGCTCCCCGTGTGGCCGGAGGTCTGGAGGAGTGGAACGATTCTCTGAAAAGAGCGAGGCGAGCTGTTGTCTGTCAAACCCGATGGGGGGACATACAGATACGAGGGTCCGTGGCTATTTTATTTTATTTTATTTAGGGGACCCGTGCCGGGCAAGATGCTTTCACAGTGATTTGAACTCAGAGGAAAACAAACTGTTGCCCCTCGGATGGCCACGGAGTAAAGCCGAGGAGGGGACACTTTTGCTGGGGGTGGGGCCGTCTCGCTGTTACCGTGGAGACAACTGAAACCTGTCGCTGAAGTATAAAGTAAAAAATGGCGTGCGACTCGTTTATTTCCGTCGAGAGACAGTTATCAAAAATGTCGAGTGTCCTGCCATGAATTAAGCTTTGTGTGTGTGTGTGTGTGTGTGTGTGTGTGTGTGTGTGTGTGTGTGTGTGTGCGCACGTGTGCATGTGTGTATTTCAGTCTTACCTCCAGATGTCCAGCAGCTGTTGGGTTATAAAGAAGAGGTTCCCTCTGAGCAGCAGGATTGGAGCTCCAGTCTGCACCAGGACGACCCAGAGCCCCCACATGATATTAAAGTGGAACAGGAGGACCCAGAGCCCCCACATGATATTAAAGTGGAACAGGAGGACCCAGTGCCCCCACATGATATTAAAGTGGAACAGGAGGACCCAGTGCCCCCACATGATATTAAAGAGGAACAGGAGGACCCAGAGCCGCCACACATTAAAGAGGAACAGGAGGAAGTCGGTACCAGTCAGGGGGGAGAGCAGCAGGAGACTGATCTCACCGAGTTCCCATTCACTCTTATCACTGTGCAAGTCCTAAGTTGGTACCCCTCGATAATTTTACCATTAACATTATGAAGTCATGGTGACAACATGTTGAGTTAGTTTTCCTTAATGTGAATATGTCTGTATTTCATTTGTACCTCCAGACCTCAAGAAGCTGTATGTCAGTAAAGAAGAGGTTTCCTCTGAGCAGCAGGAGGGCAGCCCCAGTCTGCACCAGGAGAACCCAGAGCCCCCAAACGTTAAAGAGGAACAGGAGGACCCAGAGCCCGCACATGTTAAAGAGGAACAGGAGGACCCAGAGCCCCCACATGATATTAAAGAGGAACAGGAGGACCCAGAGCCTCCACACATTAAAGAGGAACAGGAGGAGGAAGTCTGTACCAGTCAGCAGGGAGAGCAGCTTCAAGGGCTGGACGAGACCCATATCACCAAGTCCCCATTCACTGCTGTCCCTGTAAAGAGTGAAGATGATGAAGAGAAACTTCAGTCCTCACAGCTTCATCAAAGCCAAACTGAGGAGAACAGAGAGGCAGAGCCTCTAGCCAGCAGCTCAACTGAACAGATGAAAACAGAAGCTGATGGAGAGGACTGTGGAGTATCAGAACCAGCCAGGAACTTAGATCCAGCTAGTCATTTACAAGCAACTAGTGCTGGCAAGACTGCAGACTCTTCTGACCCTGAGACTGAAGACAGTGATGGTTGGAAGGAGTCTAGGCAACCTCAGTCTGCTTTAGAGTCACTTGAAAACAATGAAGTCCGTATAAGTCGTAAGAGATCTGCTACTGGGAAGGAAGTCTTTAGTGGCTCAACGTGTGGTAAGAGATATGACACCAAGGGAGGTCTGCAGACACACATGAGAGTCCACACGGGTGAGAAACGATTTAGTTGCTCTCACTGTCATAAAACTTTTAGTCTGAAACAAAACTTGAAGACACACATGAGAGTCCACACACACAACAAACCATTTAGTTGCACAGACTGTGGTAGACGTTTTAGTCAGAAAGGAGACTTGAAGAGACACATGAGAGTCCACACACACAACAAACCATTTAGTTGCACAGACTGTGGTCAAACTTTTAGTCTGAAACAACACTTGAAGACACACATGAGAGTCCACACAGGCGAGAAGCCATTTAGTTGCACAGACTGTGATAAAACCTTTAGTCTGAAACAAAACTTGAAGACACACATGAGAGTCCACACAGGCGACAAACCATTTAGTTGCACAGACTGTGATAAACCCTTTAGTCGGAAAGAAAACTTGAAGACACACATGAGAGTCCACACAGGCGACAAACCATTTAGTTGCTCGGACTGTGGTCAAACCTTTAGTCGGAAAGAAAACTTGAAGACACACATGAGAGTCCACACAGGCGAGAAGCCATTTAGTTGCAGTGTTTGTGGGAGAAGTTTTCGCCTGCAAAATCATCTCAAAAGCCATAAGTGTTGTGGTGAGAAGAGCAGTAACAGCCAGCAGGTGAAGCTGCAGAGCTGAACTGTTCAGCAGTAACAGAGCAATACACTCACATCCCCATGTCACTTTCATTTCAATCAGTTTCAGGTCACTTAGGGTGCGTTCGTAAATCCAATCTGACGCTCTTCACTAAAATGAGACTGCGGCTGTTCAAAGACGCAGAGCGAACGTGTTTTAGAAACATTGGCTACTGGATAGCAGTTATCTAACTGCTACACATACAAACAGCTCACTCTTATCTGCTCTCAACTCCTCTGCCCCCTTCTCTTCTCTTCCAGTGCTCTGCGGGGAAACACTGTGACTGCTGCATTAGAATTTGTGCGGTGCATTGTTTTGTTTAGCCTAATATTAGGGCTGTGCCGATTCACTTATCTCCCGATTCGATACTATCACGATACTTGGGTGCCGATTCGATATATATTGCGATTCTTAAGTATTGCGATTCTACGATTATTGCGATTCGATATTACGATTTATTGCGATTTTTGTTTCTTTTTTTCTTTTCTTTTTTCAGTTTGTTTGCTTTTTACACTAGATTAGAACATGGGAAAAGTTGAATCATACACTAGAGACTGTATATTATATATCATGAGTAGGGCTGGGCGATATAGTTAAAAACAGGGGCGGACTGGGATCATAATTCAGGCCGGGCATTAGATACCAAGCAGGCCAGGCCGATATGGGCCGACGTTTGAAGCCCAAAGATGCACCCACTTTAACCCTGAAGTGTAATTATTACTTCAGACTAACTAATAAAGTAATAAAACCACTAGTAAACCAGTAGGCGGCGCCTGGCCTGCTGTTCAGTGAGTGGCCTGACTGCGGGCACAAAAAAAAAAAAAAAAAAAAAAAAAATTTTTTTGCTTTTGCGATTATCGATTCTGGAATAAAAGATCGATTCAAAAAATCGTGACATTAAAAATCGCGATACTTAGGTGAATCGATTTTTTCTCCCACCCCTACCTAATATGTCTCATATTGTGGGTAGTATGGTATCCAAACTGCACCATGTTGTGGTTAGACCGGTCCTAACAGCGTCTTGTGGCCAGGTAATCATGATCATGTAAAGGTGCGATCATTACATCTACAGTTTGTTTTCTTTGGTCTGAACCATAGTTGAGAAGTTCACTTTGTTCAATTTTCCTTTGTTTTTTGCTTGACACTGCTCTATTATAAGCCAACCGGGCTTGTAAACAAAAGTCACATGACTCACAAGTAGCTTGTTTATTGGACAGTTTTGGTGACCTCTCATCCTTAAAGATTTTGGCAGGAGGCGGGTCTAAACAAATCCGATTCCAGTCTGTGTAACTTAGCAAAGCTTGATGGAGTCGTCTGCACTCTTTTTGGCCATTTTCATTTTCCGCGCATGAGAAACTCCTCGCCATCTGCTGTCAACATCCGTCTCCTTGCTCGCCTATAATAAGCCATTGCTTTTTGGGGGTGGTTTCCTCACGTTGGTTCGGGTTACCTACCTGAGTGTAATTCTATAGTTGAGTGACGTGCAGGTATATTTGACAGATTTCAATCTTTATGTTCTTGAATACATACATAACCAATTAGCAGTCACACACAGAAGTACTAAAAGCTATGTTTTGTTTATTTTGTTACTTAACTTCACTGATTAAAAACCACTGAGTCCCACACTATGTTGAAAATAGATTTGTCCTAATTTAGATGATTTGTTTGAACATGTTTCATAAAAATAAGGTGTATAGTTATGATGTTATTGAGAGGAAACTCAATGCTGCTGTGATGTGTACCCCCCCCCCCCCCCCCGCCCCAAATCTGGATTGAATGAAAACTTATTTCATACAAGTGTGAGTATCCACACTGTCCCATATTACTGTATGTTCACATCAGTGGTCGTGTTTCTATATATATATTTTAAATAAACAAACATCATTTAACCAAGGCATGTGTTTTTATTTTGTATTATTTTATTATTAGTGTGTATTTGTTTGTTTTGCTTCTACCTGCTGAAATATATCTGTACAAGATTTCTTGCATCCTTGCAGATGAAAATTATTATATTTTGTGTGTGTGTGTGTTTGTGTTTGTGTACACTACTATGTAGTTATAGAGAGCCAACGTGGAACGTCACTTCTTGCTTCAGCACTGTACCAGAGATTTTCATGCACCATTCATTTTCCCGTATGCATTTTGTAAAATGCTTATAAAAAGTTTTACTTGTTCAAACCAAACGGTACAGATATATTTAGAAACAGGAGAGATTGCATAACATTTCACTTGGACCAAAACCTTAAAAAAAATGCGTGTTTGAAGAAAATATTTTTTCGATGTTTTTTTTTTTTTTTGGTCCAAGTGAAATGTTCTATGGTCTCTCCCGATTATAGTGTTAACCGTTTGGTTTAACCAGTAAAACTATCTTTATGAGCATTTTATGAAATGTCTATGGGAAAATAACTGGCGGATGAAAATCTCTGGTACATTGCTGAAGCAGGAAGTGACGTTCACCTTGCCTCTCTATAGTCAGACAGTTGCACTGGGGCCCCTGGGGAAGAGGGGCCCCTTTACAGAGCAGACTCTCCATCAACGTACTGGGCAGAAAACGTGTTCAAATAAGAAGTACACACATTAGATCTAAAGTGGTGCCATTTGCAATATATGCCTTATTTTTTGTAAAATAGTAGCAATCTATAACAAAATGATTATGCTCATTACATAAAATCAACATTCATCAACATTAAACATGTTAAAGTCATTTCAGAACCACATTGAGAGAGACAGCTCCTCTGCTCAGCTCGCTGCTTAATTACTTTGACTGTTACCAGGTGTCAGAGCGCTATCCATGGTTCTGATGATAGCTTACTCTTTCCCCCCATGATTTTCCCCATACAATAGCCTAAGAAACTCATTCAACTGTAAAATCCAACACATATTGGTAAAATATATAGCTTATGCAGAGAGTGTGTGTGTGTGTGATATTCTACACAAATACTACTTTCTGTTCAAGTACTTATAGTTTTAAAGGTATATTCCACCCAAATACCACACCCAAATGTATTCACCTCCAAGTACTTTGGTGTATCCCAGCCAAATACTACAATTTGGTTCTCCACTGGGTACCAGGGGCATGTCTTGGGTCTTGTAAGCCAACTTTGGTGCTCAGAGGGCGGGTAGAGGCAGGCTGGAGGGTGAGCGGGCTGTCCTGGGTCTCTGAGACTGACCCTGGTGCTCAGCGGTCAGGTAGAGGCAGACTGGAAATACAACTTTATAACTAGAACTACTTGGACAGAACGTAGATCTTGGTACAACATACCTTCACTATCATAAATACTTGGTCTCCGGCTCTGCAGATACATAGTTTAGGCTCTACTGACTGATCTAATTCAACAGTCAGGATGGCTCAGTTGGTAGAGAACCAGACCAACATTCAAACAATCTTGTGGCCAAGGGTTCAAACCTCACCTGGAAGTACCTTTATTTATTTGTTATAGGTTGAACTGGAGCACGTTGGGTGGACAATGTTCCCTTTTTTCAATGTATATAATTGCATTGTGACTACTAAAATTCAATAGGTGGGGGTCATGCACCAAAAACCTATTGTGTGTTCATTGGTTCTGTGTCACCTGGATTATTGCTCAATGGTGTTGTCATCTGCTTCTAAATGACTATTCAGAAAGTTACAAGTAGCACAAAACAAGGCAGCCTGGTACTGCGATGCTCAGCTAGGTCTAGCATAGCATACTGTATCCATCCATCTCTCACATGGCTTAGTAGGATAGACTATAATTGGCTAACTTACCTAAACTAAACTTGTACCACTGTTCCTTCAGAAGTTGTAGTTGTCATAGACTGTGTTGCATAGTTGATTGCTCTATTGCTGACAAAAATGTGATATTGTAAGTCGCTTTGGATAAAAGCGACTGCCAAATGACGTAATGTAATGTATGAGCATGTTTAGCAGGTGTTCTAGGCATGTACTGTATGCAGGGTTAAGTGATCCACAGCCATATTCAACAAGTTATTCATGCATTTATTTTACAATTATTTACAATTAAAGAGAACTACTAGTGACTACAAATAACAGGAATAGAAAATATATTTACATCATGTTAGCATAAACAACATAATATACAATATATATACATGCACACACATTGAAAAGTGCAATCTGGTATTCTATTCAAATGCCCCAAAGAGACTCAGCATCGATACATGAAAACAACTAAACTTGATGAATGGAGGAATGAAATCAGGGCCAAGTTAGAACAGGTCATCACTAGCAAAACATATGATGGATTTAGTGTATCATGAGAATATACTGGCAGTTCAACACAATTTATTATTATTATTATTTATTACTCCTGTGTATGGGAGATTTGAATCTATCAAATATCACATTTTTAATTAGTAATCCAAGTTTTTTAACTGGTTAGATCCTTTTATGTTATATTTATCTATAGTTGTGGGAGAATATCTTTGGTATATTCCTTTTTAAATCCTGAAGAAGCCAGTTTTTGGAGATGGAGTCCATGATGGAGTCTACAAAGTCCATCAAGTACTCGCCTGGACTACTCAAGACATTAAGGAGAAGGGCTTTCTCCTTGACAACTGACATTACAGCGATGCTGGAGGAAAATCAGATCCTGAAATCACACAATCGGACAAGGGGGATGCAGAGCTGGTCGAGGTAAACAAAGACAAATTCATACAGTGGTAGGCCGCAGACCTATCGGGAAAAGAAGCTGCACACAATCAACTCAAAGACAGAGAACTCTGACCAAGATCCAAACAGCAGGGAATAAGAAAGCTCCACACAACCTCCCTAACCTCCTCCTGTGTAACTCAAGATCACAATGAAACCATGTGAGAACATGAAAGAAAGGAATCCACACACATACAGAAATACTTGAAAGAAACGCATGTATTGACATGAAGTTTCAGCCCATGAGCAAACAAACATGAGTCTTATATATACCGCGGTATAATTGAGGTAGGCCACTGCGGATTTAACATGTCAGGAGGAGGATTCCCATCCTTTTAGTCAACAGCCCTTCAGCAGCATTTCACATGTTCAATGAAAATCAGAATTCCTCTTGGAAAAGTAAAATGTCCAGTTTATGGAAAACTTCTGTGTCTCCTTGCTCTCCAACAATATGGGTACGCCTCAGGGAATTCAAATCTGCAGAAGATGAAAGGGTCTAGCTTGTAAATCGTCAAGGCTAATAATGCAAAGGCTTTCTCAGGTGCCACATCATAGATGGCTTAGTCCTTTTGTGGTCTATTCAGTTTCACCCCAGGTTCCCCATCACAACAACCTGGTTATTGACTGACCAGCTGCTTCAGGTATGGTGTGAATTAAAGTCTTATGTAATACATTTGGAGTGGATTCAATGAATGCCAATAACATAACCAATAAATGTTTTTAACCCTCAAAAAAAAGAAAAGAAAGGTGCAATCCGGGGAAAACACATCAGTCCATCAGAGAAGCAGCCATGTTCTTGATGACTTGGGACTTGAGCTGAGGATGGCAGCTGATCTTCATCAGCTTGCTGCTGGTGTATTTCATCTGGACAGCCTGGAGGGGAAACACAAGGTATTATTAGGCCATGCTAAAAAAACAGCGTTCATCTTATTGAGACTTCACTGGAGGCAACCAACTCACCAGGAACCTTGTTTTCCCCTCGTTCATCGCCACCACATTCTTTGCAATAAGCTGCACGATGGGCCTGAGGTGGGCCTGGCTATATGTCGACTGGCGCTGTTGTAGAGCAGACTGCAACACAAGAGAGAGAGAGATCAGAGTACTGTCATTTGCCTGATGAACTCATGTCGACTGGCTTCAGTTAACCTTTGAATCCATCTGTAGGCCTATACAGTAGACTTCAGTCAACTCACCCAGGAGAGTCCATCCAGCAGGCGCTGGGAGAGACAGAGGGCAGCAGCGGCAACCTCGGAGGGACGGTAGTGGACCATCTTGTAGTCGATCAGCGTCACCTCCATCAGGTACTGAGCCAGCCTGTCGGTCTCTAAATAGGACTAGACAGACAGAACAGAAGTCACTTTAATAGCCTTGATGACATCAACTTCATGAAGACAGTAGACAAAATATATATTTATGGCAGTTGGCATATATATATATACTCACGCTTGCAACCTTTGAAGCCCTCCTGAAGAAGTCCAGGGACAGAGGGCGTCCCAAGGTGAAATTGAGGCTCCTTAGGATGACCTGCTCCATTTCCAGGATCTGGGCCTCTGTGCATCGTTCTGTGCTGCTGGCAAATTCTCCAACCCCTGGACTCCAGATCTCCTCATACTTTGAGGCCAGAAACAAGGCAGTGACGCCAACTAGCTGCAGCTCGCTCTCAGGCACCTCCTGGACCTGCAGCACATATGAGAAGAAGAGTGTTAGCTAATGTTTCCCACACACTAGAGGATAAAAGGCCCGATTTAATGCCCGATTCCCCTCGGGGGGGGGGGGGGCGTGGCCCGATTCGAGGCTAGTCTCAACCGATTTTTTGTCAAAATAATTGTCAAGTGTCTGGTGTCAATAAATTATTGATTGAATCGGAGCCTGCCCGATCTCGAATCGGGCATATCAAACATGTTTGATATTTACGATGGCTGTCTCCCGACGGAACCTGCAATAGCCAATGAGAGCGAGCAGACCGGGACGCGTCGACGCGTCCTACCTAGGTTACGTCCTACCCGGATGTTAATGCAGCGCTCACAACAAATGAGTTGTGGCAACAGCAGTGCCATGTAGCTCCTCTCTCCCCAGCATCCTCACAGCAGCTTCAAACAGGGTGGACAGCGGCGGATGGCTCTCCAAACATGTGCCGAGCGGAGCGGTTTGCTTCAAGGGAGTGGATATGCTGTAATATGAGCTCTCAGACAGAACGTTGTTTTAGCTCATTTTGCGAGGGTGTCCGCCTGCTTGAAATGGACCTGCCGCTCGGTGCATGTTTGGAGAGCCATCTGCTGTTGTCTGTGTGAAAAAATTGCAGTTTTGTGGGATATAAACAGCCTAACAGTCTAGTTGCTGGAATCGCTGTGAGTCGGTACTTCAAACAGCTGGTGTGTGGTCTCGCAGTCTGGCCCAATCGTCTAGTGTGTGCGTTCAGGCGATTTGAATGTTAAAATCTGATGAAATTGTCCTTATGTTTGTGGTCTCTCATGTTTTTAAAATCGGTTAAGATTTGAAAATCCTCTAGTGTGTAGGCAGCATTAGCTGCTAGTTCACAGAAGATGAACAAGAAAACGTTTAAAACAAGTTTGTACCTGGAGAAACCGGTCCAAGATGGCGATGGAGAGGTATAACGTCTCCTGCTCCAGTGGGGCGTGGGAGTGGACCCGGACCATCCAGTCCACGACACGAGCTCGCATGCGTCCGCTGATTTGGTAGCCCCGCAGGTAGTCCCGTCGCACGGCCTGCTGCGTCTGTGGAGACAGAACACCTTGTCATATAAAATAAACACGCATGCATACCAGCTCAAAATAAACTAATCAGGGTGGTATTCAATCTTTTTTTTATATAATTTTAATTATTATTATATTAATCAATCAATCAATCAAAAGCATAGTAAGGGCAAATAAAGAGCATGTATTACCTCAAGGAGGTACAGATAGGGATAGATATCATTGACGTATTCGGAGCAGAGCTCCGGAAAGTCAAGATCCCAATCATCAATATCCTCGATGTCTAGCGTCTCTGAAACAGCCTGGCCCATGTCCTCCTCCTGCTCCATCATGGAGACATCAGCTGTCTTCTCTGTCATGACGGGGAGCGGCTCTTCAGCTGCTTTCCCTTTGGGCTTGACAGACCGTTTGGCTGCAGCTTTGACTGGTCCAGGAACACACTGGTGAAGGAACAAAGTTCAATTGAGTGTCACTCAGTCAGGCAAACTGTTTATTCTCCCCAATTGTACTAGGCCAATTCCCCCTGCCGCCCCACCCCCTCTGCCGATCTGGGGAGAGCCGTAGACACACACGTGCTTCCTCCCGAGTCATGTGCAGTTAGCATCTTCTTTTCACCTGACAGCGGGGAGCTTCACCGGCAGGACATGGCATGTGGGGAGGATCACGCTATTCCCACCAGTTCCCGTATGCCCAGAACAGGCGCCCCCCGATCGACCAGAGGAGGTGCTCGTGCGCAGCAACCAGGAAGTCAGGCATATTGTGAGCTAGTTCAACACAACGCATGTTGCTTCATAGCTTTACCTTTGCTTTAACTGCCCTGCGTGGGCAGTTGGTCCGCTCTCCAAGGACAGCTCTGCTGTGACCAGCTGATGTCGGTTTCCCCCTCTGTACGGGATTTTCTGCACCCCTAGGCTGTTAGGAAGAAGCATTCAAAACAAAGAAGAAACAACACTGTAAGGAGGATGTGGCAGCTGTTCCCCACACATACCATATTATGGTATATGACACACACACACACACACACACACACACACACACTCACTCACACTACTGTACTGTATATAGAGACACTGCATGTCACAGTTTGAAAGCCACGCCCACCGTTGTGGAAACCTGTATCGCTTGTCAAAGGCAAAAGCTGCCTGTCGGGAGGAAATCTGAACAGATATGGACAATCTGACAAGGTTTATCCTGTTTTCAAGCAGACAAATCTATCAAAGAATGATTGCAGTGGAAAGAAGAGAAGTTCGCACACTGCAAGGCTCCAAGTAGAGTATTTATTTCAGCACTGTGGAAGGAAAATGACGCTGGTGTATGGAGAGCTTTCCCCAGCGATGGGCGTGGCCTATTTCCTGCAGTGTCTGTGTGTGTGTGTGTGTGTGTTCTCTACCTGGCTTTTGCGAGCTTTCTTAGCAGGTTGGTCATCACAGGAGTCATCCCCACGTCTCTTCGTGCCCTGCCTAGGGGGCCCAGAGGAGCTGATGGAGGGGACCACAGACACAGCCCGTCTCTGATGAGGAAAAACAGCAGAATAGACAATGACAAACAACTCCACTCGGACCACTCCATTTCTACTTTTTACATTTCACCTACCATGGAGGAAGTATTCCTCACAATAAACTCTTTCCACTTACATCCATAGTAGCCTCTATACACAGAGAGGCCATACATAAGTTAGTTTAGCCTATTAGTAAATTAAAATCACAAAAAATAAAAGACATGAATGTAGCTAATATTACACTAATACTATTTTTATTCTTAGATTTGCATAAAACTATCTCTATTTAGATAGAGAGGTAACAACATAGCCTAGTCATTCTTCTACATTGTGTTAACGTTTTGTAAATAAATGAATGGTGAAGTTTAACAATGCATCAATTTGCTGGGGACGCCATGGAACGCCCTGAGGACCCATGGTGGTCCCCAGACCCCAGGTTGAGAACCACTGCTGTATATTACACGATGTAGCTACATCATGCTATGCTAGCCTGTGACAGCTGTATATTACACATGTAGGCTACATCATGCTATGCTAGCCTGTGACAGTAAGAAAGAGTTTAGCTAATGCTATGCTAGCCTGTGACGGTAAGAAAGAGTTTAGCTAACCTCTGCTAATGTTTCATTGGAATATGTAAATATCTCTGAGTCATATAGGCTACTCACAGTCAGTTTGATCGGTGATGGGAAGGCGATGTCCATCTCGTCCATCTCTTCCTCCTCCAGGACCACCGAGACTGAGGGCTGGAACCTCCCGAAGTCTGGAAGTTATCAAAACAAAGCAGGGCTTAAGCAGAGGCTAGCTGAGCAGTATAAGTACATTACACACAGTGACGTTTGCACCTAAATACATCCATGGTTTGCGCACGGCCAATTTTTTTCCCGATTCGTTTTTCGTTCGTTTTTTTTAATCAGTCATCCGAAAAAAATCGTCACACACAGAATCCTTGCAAACTGTGTGCCTCCGTGCACACCTTCACCTGGTCGAGCAAGCCGGCGCTGTGCACGGCTCCCCGGGGAGAGGGGGCAGCAAGCGGGCGCTGTGGCACGGCTCCCCGGGGAGAGTGGGCAGAGACAGCCGATGCCTCTCCTCCGCTCACAGACTGGACTCTCGCTCGGCCGCTTCTCTGTCTCTCTGTTATTTTTAAACGTGCGAGAATTTCGGACGAAAAATACGGACTTGGTGTGCAAAATCCACGAAGTAACAACAACTGATGTAGGATGCAAGCAAAGATGGCCTACTTGTTCTAACACTGTAATCAAACTTACGTCGGGGCAGTTCAGGCGGCGGCGACAGCATCCATCGCGGCTGGTTGGCTCCTAGTTTGGTTTCCATCTTGCGCAAATGGCAGCTGAAAACGAGAGTTTATAGCTAGCTTACTTAAACTTAACTGAAAAGGCAAGTACTGGCGGTAGTTGTAAAGTGTCCGCTACGAAATCACTCAATACTTGCAAAAGCGACCTCTCTCGTCGACTCCCTGGTGGTCATAGACTGCATCAAGCGTCGGGGCGGGCTCTAGACTTAACGGCCCACACAGAAGCCAATCAGAGGCGACCAAATTCAAACGCACTTGACCTCGGGGAAATTCCAGCAGGGTTGCCAGATGGGCGGGTTTTTCCGCCAAATTAGGTTGGTTTGGGCCCCGGTGCATTGTGCGGGGGGGAATGAGCTAAGCCTTGGGCGGGTTTACACAAACTTTACAGGGCAACTTGTTCCCATAGATTTGCATTTGTTTCTGCGGTCGTGTGCGTTTTGGTAGTTTTTGAACTAGCGTTAGTTTTCAAAAGCCAAACCACTGAGCGAGAAGAAGCAGCTGATGGTCCTCTGAAGACTCCATCATGTCCATACTGTTCAAGTTTAGACAGACAGACAGACAGACTACTACCCCACCCCCACACACACACACACACACACAACCACCACCACCACCACCAGGTCGACAACTATCACTAGTGGTTGGTTGCTGTTTTTGAAGTCTGTTACAGTATGTTTTATTGTTTGTATGTTTAAAACTGTATTTTCCCATGTTTGTAGTTCTTGTAGCCTACTATGTGCTTTGGCAACACTGTAATTCACTATGGTCCTGCCAATAAAGCCTCTTTGAATTGGAAATTGGGAGAGAGAGTGACAGAGAGAGCGCACAGGGGCGCAGATGTAGACAGTGCACCCCTGAGGTAGAACTGGGCCCCCTGGAGAGAGCAGACTCTCCATCAACATATTGGGTAGAGAACCTGCCCTTGCAAATTACTCAAATTGCCACCCCAGAAACACGCCTGTGTTCAAAGGCAAAAACCATTTCTGCCATGGTTTTATTTTTTGTAAAATAGTCAGTAGCAATCTATAACAAAATGATATGCTTATTCAACATAAAATCAACAATCATCAACAATAAACATGTTAAAGTCAGCAGTCATTTCAAAACCAGTAAAACAGCTGCTCTCAGGTGCTGCTTAATTTGACTGTTACCGGATGTCAAAGCGCTGTCCATGTTCTGATATCTTGCTCCATGACCTCTCTATTTTCCCCATAGAAGAGCATCAACTCATTCAACTGTAAAATCCAACACATGTTGGGGGAAAATATATATAGTCTATGCCACATGTATGTTAGTTACATTCTGATGCCATGACAAAGCACGTGCTTGTATTAGCAATTGGTTTTTTTTCTAAATTCTGAAATTCATTATTTAGAAAAACAAAGGGTCACAATAATAGTCTGGAAACACAAATATTTGTCCATACTTTTCCAGATCTGGAAAATACTAAAATCAAATTCCATACTTTTCCATACTTGCATAGGAATCCTGTGATCTAGGTATACTATAGATGGTTTCAATTTATACAACATAAACATTCTAAATTGCCCCCAGCTTACTTCCTGTTGCAGTGTTTGCTAGTACAATAACTGACAGGACATAAGCTAGGTTTCAAACGTTCCCTAGCAACACAATTCCAAGAAAACAATCTATAGGATTCAAATGTTGCACTTACCGGTATTCAAAGTCATTTTCGAAAAAAGCTCGATCTAAACTGCTAAAACATAGAGTGAGCACATCAATTCTAATAGTTTCTTTGCCCAAAGTAAGAGAAGCAGCAATTCAGAAAAAGAGTATATTGTAGAATGGTTCATTCTACCCATACAAAAGCAACATCACATGATGTTAGCAGAGAGCATTGATTAATAGTTTAATAAGTGGCACATCACATTCACAACAGCATCTTTCATCACTTTAAGAACTGCTTTGTGGCTTTTCAGTAAGTGTCAGGTTGGAGTTTGTGCCCGCCCCCCACTGATACAGGAAGTACATCATTAGCTGACTGGTTGAGTGACAGGGCTGTGTCAGTGCTCCATTGGCTCAGCAGCTGCATCTGCGGCAGCGGGTTCGTCTCGTCTGCAGGCTGGGCAACCTGAGTCAATAAGCAAAGAAAAAAGTATTGGCGTCACACAGGAGAAACGGAGGCCACAACCTCTCCATCAATCATGTTTATACTAGAGAATATTCTTTCATCCAAATGGCCTACATCAAAAAATTTGAATTCAAACACTCCACTCAAACATGGGGTGAGTGGGAAGGAAGGGGGGAAGTCTTGTAAAGAGAAATCTGTGCTTATAAAAAGAAATAAATATTCCCAAACAAAACAAACAATCAATATAACCAACAGAATGATGTCTAAGAAGATAAGCCCTCTAGTACATATAGGGGTGAAACGATTAGCATTTTAAACTGTGATAAAATTCCTGACGGTTAGCATTATGTTTCAAATTTTCATGATCATTAAAAACGTACGCACCCTGGCACATTTGGCGAGGGCTTTGACACACAAGCATGTCAAGGCTTTTTAGCAACAGTTTCCCAGACGCAGTTGCACAGCCTTGGTGAAGTGATTTCAGTGAGTGTATAAGTATTTGTGGGGTCTGAGTTTTCAATATAGTTTATGCTGAAAATTCAGACCCCACAAATACATTGCTGCGATGATAGATACTGATAACGTGATTATTTTGGTCACTATAATCGTGACATTAAAATTTTAATACCGTTTCAACTCTAAGTGGAGACTGATCCCATCTGTCTATACAACAGTAATTATTACATGGCCACATGGAAAACTGTTCCCTGTTCCCAACTGACATTAGCCCCCTCGGTACCTTTCTCTGTGGCCTCTCCTCCAGCCCCTCCAGGTAGGAAGCCACGTCACCGTCGTCATAAATGGTGAACTCCATGTCCTTCCCCACAATGCCGATGGAAACATTCTGAAAAATTGGAAATATACTGTACTATATACACTGTACATATACATTGTTTCATATATACATATTTAAAATAGACACTTTACACCACAATTTTGTAAATGTTTAAATGTACCCGTGCCTTGTTTGTTTTAACTTGTACATACTTTTTTCTGTGTGAGTACTTTGAGAACAACGCAAACTGGAGTCAAATTCCTTGTATGTGTACAGTACCAATAAATACCCACTCCATGACGAGCTGGTCGAACACATGAGCACTTTAAAAGTGCTTCACTTTCAGTACAAGACTGATTCCACCCAGATGCACCACAGGAGGTCATTCAAACTCTTTAACTCCTCCCTCAGAGCGTCAGACACTCTGAGTCAGTCAACAACAGTATAGCCTTGAACTCTCTCCACCCATCAAAAGAAAAAATAAATAAACTAAAATAAACTTTGGCTAATATACAGTATATCTGATTGTGCAACAACTGCTAACTACTGCAATAATCAAATAATCCACACTGTTACTGTTCCATTTTTACTGACTGGACCCAAATGCACCTTAATCTTTATTCTTATTACTTACCATCACTCACACTGCTGTGTGCTGTATGTAATATAATATCGTGTGCCTCACATATTTCACTTTTTTACTAAATGCTACTTGATAAGGATTGTAGGAGAAGGCACATACTGTATGTGGGACACTTCATTGTATATAGGCTACGTAACTTTGATGTTTATATTTTTCCACATCTGAGTGCGAGCGACTGTAGCATGACTCAATTTTCCCCTCGGGGATCAATAAAGTTATTCTGATTGTGATAAAGCTGATTCTGATACTTAGGAACCTATAAAGTAATTATTTCAACGGTGAAAATAAAAATGAAATAAAACATTTAACCGTGTCCATGATAATACAAACTTACATCATAGCCAGCGATGAGCAGTCCAACACCATAGGGCCTCCTGCCATACCTTTGTGTTGGGATTTGGGTTTCTGAACATCTGGTCAAGGATCACTGCTGACATCTACGCTTAAGTTTTATTTTTCAAAAGGTTCTTTGACTGAGCACAGCCACTAGAGCAGTTGCAGTTAAGTGCCTTGCTCAGGGGCACATTCACAATAGAGTAGTTGTTGGGGGAGAGGAAGGTAACCATCTTTTCACTCAAACCACAGAGGCCGATTCATCCAATAATTCACCGGGCACATTTCTTTGCAAATAAGTGTATATTTAGACGTGTGTTTGAACCTCAAAATGAGTTCATTACTTGGCAAACTGGCTGGTAGAGTTGACAAATGCACAGGCTAAACTAAAATACACCTGCATTTAGATGGTAGCTGGTGTTAATGTACTACACTGTCTATAAACCCTTTTAGAGTGGATAATACACCAATACTATAATCAATTTATCTTTCTGAACATATAGCTTCACTGAAAATAAAGCATCAAGGAGGAGGGTGTAGCTGTGACCTACCAGAGCAGTCTGGCATAAGGTGACCAGATTTCTCAAATGAAAATCGGGGACATTTCCAGTCCGGCAATCAATATATCATAAAAATATCCAATGTTATTACCTATGAAATAATAAAGGGGGATGATTCCGGTTTCATTTACTTTGTCCATGGCTTTGCTTATTTTGCACCCGCCCCCCCCCCCCCACACACACACACACACACACACACACACACGTCATTCACTGTGCCCCTTTACAAAATGTAAATGTGTTCCCCAGCAGCATTTGGCCTGGCCATGACCGTCCAAACCTACAGCGCCGCATGTTTTATGAAAAGCCTCAGATCTCAAAAAGTATTTTCTGTGGAGTCCTAATTGCTTTTTCAATGTTTTCCTGGGAGAGCAGGAAGCAGCAAAACATGTAGACACTTGTTGGATGCCTGGATCAAAACATAGACACACATGTGATGCTTATTATGCTTTTAACCCGCCCGTAAGCCTCCTGCAACCTTTCGCTTGAGTGGTTGGCCAGTGGGCACGTCTGTAAAGGGTAGACTCGTGGGGACTCATAGAATCCATTCTCATTTAGATATATTGAGGTGAGAGGTCAAGGGTCCGCTTTGAAATTGACCACATATGCCGGTTTTTCAAAATGCATTATTTAACCCCCTTCCCGACAAGGTAGCATGGCATTGTTGGTCCCAATGGATGCTGCAGGTCTTACAGTCATATCCTATAAGTATCTTCACTCTAGATTTAAGAATGAGCCTGCTAGAGCTAGAGTCATATCGGCCGCAGACGCCAGTAGAAAATCTGGGACATTTTCAGGGACAGCTCCAGCCGGGGACAGGTCACCAAAAACGGGGACTGTCCCTGAAAATCGGGGACGTCTGGTCACCTTCTCTGGCATCAGCGGTCAGTCTGGCTATGGAGATACCGATGTGGTTGTCGACATGGAGGACCTTCTTCTGGTGGGCGGCATGTCATGTTTCATGTTTCCTTTCATGTTTCCTTCATGTTTCCTTCTCTCTGTAGAGAGAAGGAAACATGACACAACAAGCATGAGTTATCTTCTATCTCCATAAGTGTTGTCCAGTAACTGATACTCCACTTCTTGTGTCCTCTGATTAGTGTGTTACTGTTCATGTATTGAATAGCTCTAGGTAGCCATAATGGCATCTGGTCAAGGACTACAGATGACAATGTGCCTTTTAAGCCAACTCTGAAACACTGAAATAGAGTGAAACAGCACATCCACCAGAGTTAAATACGAATATTTGGTTAACCCACATTTAATTTACAGTCTTTATGCTCCCATTTCAACCGGACCAAATTCCAAGTGTTTGATTTCCTCAATGTACATGTCGCAGCAGGTGTATAGATAACAAACAGGTAAATAGTACTGTAACTGTATATGGGTACACTTTCATGAAACCACACAACTTTTTATGGCAATGTGCCAAGGCAGGAGATGAACCAAACAGCACCAGAGTATTATTGATAGACAAGTTGGTTTATTGTACCTTGAGTGCAACCAGGACTGCATGGGTTGTGGACTTGAGTCTGACTGTTGCAGACCCTTGCTTCACTGCCTCCATTGCATACTCAATCTGGTGAATACGGCCCTGGAACACAAATGCACGCTTTCCTTAATCTGATACGCTGTGGCATGTGAGTGAAACAGCGACATCTTTGCATATGCTTAGTTTACATAGATGAAAGACAGAAAGGCAAGGCAAAATGTGACTTACTTACCTGCGGGCTCCATACCGTGACATCATTGTCGTACTGATTGCGGAACTAGAGGTGAAAAAACAAAGCGTGATTTGAAAATGACATTAAGAAGGTATGTCAATTATTGCAACACACCAGTAGCTACTGAGCAGCTTAGCTTATTAATTGTAATTACAAAATTAGGCATTTCTATTATAACTCAAAATGTTACACGCTCAATAAACCATGTCTTTTAAAGATCTTGTGTAATACAAGATGTCCTTGCCTCTTTGATTATAAAGGACTTGTGTGCGCTTTATAAACATCATCGGACAACTTCAATGCATCATAAGGATGCTAGTAGCAGAGCAACCATAGGAGAGCAACATGTTTACATCTCACCACCTGAAATGATCCTCGTGTCCACATGGGGTCGCTGTTGGCATTGAAATGGCCGCTTGTCCTCCTCAGATGGACAAAATGTTTACCTCTTCCAACAGTACTGCGCATGCCTCATCGTCGCCAACAAATAATCACATGTTCTAGTCTAGAACAATATGGTTGAAATATAAATACCGGGTATTCCAGTTGTGCTGCGTTGGTGGGGGTTTGTGCTCTTCTTCACTAACTAGTCACCGGTTGCTCTCAGCCATGATTTGGGCCCGCCTGAGCTGTGGCGTATAAACGAATGTAAGACTTCCGGGTTACTTCCGGTTTGTCGAGCTAGCGAATATAAGACTTCCGGCGCCTGCAACTCCGACGTGTCACCTCCGCTCACGCGCAAAGCTCTCTGGGAAACCGAGTCCACTAAATAATTCAAGCCCCCATTCCCTTCTCTTCCTCCACAAGCTAACAAGATGCCGGCCGTCCATCACAAGCTGCTGTTAGAGGATGCGTTGCAGGACAGTCCTCAGGTAGGCCCGGGCGGGTTTCTCAACATAAAGGCACGTTATTGAGAAAAAGGCGTTAATAGGAGCAGTTGAAGTAGCCCCACTGTCCTTGCTCGCTGCGGGCTGTTTGTTTCCACTGGTCGATGACAGCAGCTCTCAATTACCTCATTGTTATGGGAACAGAGGGGCTGTCAGAGAAACGTAGCTGCGCCTTCGTATTGTAAACAATGTGGAGTTTATATCGTTGGTCACAACTAACGTTTATATTCGGCGGTTATATTGTATCTCTGTTGTGTTTACATGTCGCTCGTAAAAGGGCTTCCCTCCCTCCCTCTCTCTCTCTCTCTGCCAGTAGTGATACGAGTCGTGCTTCATTCAGCCGTGCTCATTTTAAACATGCCAATTTAGCCAGAATCACTCCATTTTATCTGTTTATTTTGCAATGTCGTTCATAACCTTAGATTTAGGCGAGATACCCTAATCTGGACCCGAACTGGGCCTGTTAAACAGGCTGTGTGGGAGGGGTTTCCAGTCGTGGACTCCATTGGAATTAACGTTAGTCAATAGTCAATATCCTGCAACGGGGTGCTGCTGGTACTGTAGCTGTCAAGGGTGGATACTCTATTGCATAATGTAATGTCATACACTGTTTGTTCATGCTTGATAATGCTTGCAGCTGTTATGGGGCGGATGGTAATAATGACATTTTCTCACCAGCAAGCCGCTTCTGTCTCATGCAGCAATGTAAGTGATGCTGCTGGCTGATGGGTGAGGTTACAGGATACAGGATAGTGAAGAGTTTTATTCACACTAGTTGACACATCAGATGTAGCCCTGATACTTTCTGATGTCTGGTTGTCATCCATTCTCCAAAAAACAGACCTAATTGTTTTGTTTTTCCTGACAACCCACGCTGGAAGCATATTTCTCATATTGTACCATTTTTGTAACTTAAAAATACAGGCTCTTGAAAATAGTTATTTCTATGTGTCAACACAACCAGATTATTATTGCTCATAATGGTTGAGGGTGAAAATAAATGACTCAACTCTTCTGCAGTGAAAGTCTATATTGAAGCGAAGTGTAAACAGACTTTAGCCTCTGGGTGTGTGCTTCTTTGCTGTAGCCTATCATCTGCCCTACCTTCTTGCACACACCTGTCTAAAGAATATAACTGTATTTATTTAGTGTATTTATTATGTGTCAGATGGCTGTGTGAAGTTCAGCACAGAGCACCAGGACGAGTGCCAGGAACGTAAAACAATTACAGGAAAGCATTTGAAAATAAAAATGTCGTTTTCGTCTGTGTGATTGGCAGCATACCCAACACCAAATTGTCCTGTAATAATAATAATAATAATAAATTCAATTTATATAGCACGCTTTAAAATCCAAGGACTTCACAAGGTGCTTTACAGATGCATGATAAAAACAATCAAGCAATCAAACAGGGAAAAATAAAAATATATAAAAAATAAATATAAAGGAACAGCTACTAAAAGAATAAAAGGATAAAGACATAAAAATATAACACGTGTAAATGGAGAGGGAGGACCCTAGGGGAAAGCTAAAATAAATAAGTGAGTTTTGAGTTTTGATTTAAAAACGTCAAACGAGTCTGTAGCCCTGAGTGGTCCTGGGAGCTGATTCCACAGCCGGGGGCCCAGTGAGGAGAAGGCACGGTCACCCATGCTTGTGAGTTTGGTCCTAGGGACAGAAAGGAGGTTGGAGCTGCATGATCGGAGTGTCCGGAGTGAGGATTGAGGGGTAACTAGATCTTGGAGGTAGGTTGGAGCAGTGTGATGGATGGCCTTGTATGTTAACAGGAGAAGTTTGTAGGTGATGCGGTGGTTAACTGGGAGCCAGTGAAGGGAGTGCAGAACCGGGGTGCCAAACACCCACTTGGTACTCGTTTTGGGGGAAAACAAACCTCTGCACACCAGGTGCGTCGGATGAGGTTTAATCAGAGTCTCGCTGATTTCTCTGTGGTCCTCTGATTGGACGATTGGTTGTTGGAGATAGCTCCAATGTGTGTATATAAATATATACTGTATATGGAAATGTTATGAAGCTGCCCATATACTTGATGAAGGTCAGACAGACCGAAACGTTGTATTAATAAATCTTATCACGCAGTAAGCTAGACAGTGTGTGGGAGTTCTTTTCCTATTGGCCCAGGCCTAGTCCTCACTCTCTACCCATCCATCGTCTGTTTCTCTTCATCTTTGTCAAAGGATTTGAATATTGATGTTAATGTTTGTCACACAGACTCGCTCCCTGCTCAGCGTGTTCGAGGAGGATGCCGGGACGCTTACAGACTACACCAACCAGCTGCTGCAGTCCATGCAGAGGGTTTATGGCGCCCAGGTACCAAAATAAAACAGTCACAGACGGATGTGCACACACACTTTGCTTTGTTTGATTTGACAAATACCAAAACCAGGCAACATCATATATTCATATGCACCATCACACAAGTACATACTGATGAATCAAACATTTAGCCTTGAGGGCTCTTATAGAAACAGCTGAGAATTTTTTTAAATAATAATAATACATTTATTTTATGTAGCGCTTTTCAAGAACTCAAAGTCGCTTTACAGAATACATGGGTCAAACATAAAACATAACAGAGACAGACATAAAACACAGACAAACAACAAAAGGAAAGGAAGGGGGGGGGGGGGGTTTAACCAGTTTTACAACTTTAATGGTGTCACACTGTCACCTTAGAACCTAGACTACTTGTCCGTGTAGTGTGCCGAGATAGTGTTGTGAAATTGTTCTCATGCTGTTAGGGTCTAAGTTCCGGTACATAACCGTTCTCATCTCATCATACATGCTCAGATGTGGCAGTAAAATGTTTTCATTGTTGGACTGGAAAACGTAAACAACATCTTATCTAACATGGCCTCGCATCTGTTCTCGATTGATAGGTTCCACTGTTCAGGTCAGCGTATACGGTCAGCCAGCAATTGATTAGGAACACTGTGTTCTGGGTGCCCCCGGTGGCTCAGTGCGTAGAGTGCGAGTAGTACCATAAGGCAGGCCCAATTCCAATTCGCCCCCTTACTGACTCACCCCCTTAGAGGCGTGTTCACGTGAAGGGAGCGAGGGCTTAGGGATGTCCCACGGTGAAATCGCAAAGTGAATGAGGGCTCAGAGTGAGCCCTTTCTGCCCCCTTACCGTAAGGGAGCAGCTGTGGCCACTTACGGAAAGGGAATTGCCCACAATGCATAGCGTTGTGACGTATAAAACGGGGTTGCCGGGGAAGGCTGGAAATATGTCAAAAAAATAAAAGAACACACGCGCGAAACGAACGCGGTGTTTGCGAGTGCGCTGGAATGCCTTAATTGACAATGAAGCATTACATTAATAGGGATTTCAGATTAGACAAAAATATTATATCAGAGGAATGCAAGTAGTTATTTTACACAATCCTAGTATAATCATCGATCATTTCTATTACAATTGCAATCCACAACTTTTTTGATGAATGAGAAATAGTTTTACCGAATCTGTATTGTACAGTATTGACATTGTGTATAATGTTGGGTGACATGTCATTATTATGCTTATTTTAATTATAATTACACATGTTGCAGATTGCAGATTTTGCAGTATAGGCTACATTTATTTTTAAATGACCTGTTGTCCACTCTGTAGAGCCAGAGCCTGGATGAGAACAGACTCATCAGGGAATCTATCCCTCAAAGCGTCTTGACAATAAACAATATATAGCGAGCCCCAAACCTGCCAGAGTCAACATCATCTTGTCAAGTGCAAAGGTCTCTGCTGTCCCAATCCTCCTATTTATCCAATGTGGATCCCTTCCACACTTGATGACTCAACCACTTTCAGATGGCGGCCATTAGAGGGACTGAGGGTTCAGGGCTTGAGTCTTTAGGGGGCGGATTGGAATTGGGCCTTAGTCTTTCCCACAGCGACCCGGGTTCGAGTCCTTTTGCTGCATGTCCTCCCCTCGCACTCTCTCCCATGCCTTCCTGTCTCTCTCACTGTCTCTGTCCAATAAACAATGTCCAATAAATAAAGCATGAAAAATGCCCAAAAGAACATCTTAAAAAGGAGCACGGTGTTCTTAATAAAGTTCTCAGTGATAATACTAAGTAGCTATCAGCTAGCAAAGTGCCATCCGCCTCCAGGTTGGACATGTTGTGCATTCTGCGATGCTTTTCTGCTCACCACAGCTGTAAAGAGGTTATCTGAGGTACTGTCTCCTTTCTGTCAGCTCCAACCAGTCTGGCCATAATCTCCTCTGACCTCTCTCATCAACAAGGCGTTTTTGCCGGCACCATTTTGTGTCAACTCCAGAGACTTGTGTGTGATAATCCCAGGAGATCAGCAGTTTGAGAAATACTCAAAGCAGCCCATCTGGCACCAACAACCACGCCGCGCTCAAAGAATTCTCATCCTGATGCTTGATGTGAACATGAGCTGAAGCTGCTGACCTGTATCTGCATGATCTGATGCATTGCAGTGCTGCCACTGACATGATTGGCTGCCTGGATAATTGCATTGATAATAGCATGAGTAAGCAGGTGTACAGGTGTTTCTAATAAAGTGCTTGGTGAGCGTATACTGAATATGATCCATCACATAGCGCCTATTTCAGTAAACATTCTATTCAGTGCGAGTTAAGTTTGACCAGGTATTCCTTCACTTTCCTGCACTAAAGTCACAGTGGGAAGCAGCAGGGGGCGCTCTGACCCGGACATGATCTCTCCCCCATGATGCAAGAAGAAGAGAGAAAACGCCACATATTGGGGCTGCGGCAAAGAGCGTGGAAGGAAAGAGACGACACTCCGGCCATTTTTGGAAACAGAATGCGCCTCGCAGTGGTCAGCTGCGGTAGCGCTGGCCCCTATAATCAGCCTCTCTAAACAGTAACTCAACAGGAGAACACTCTAAACTTTGGGGATTCACATCTTTTCCGGGCGTACTGCAAATCTTGATTGAAGTGGTGTAGTGCAGGGATGTAAAACAACAACCATATTGTGGAAACTAAGCAAAAATTTTCGTTTTATTTTTTTATTTTTTTCAAGATAAATAGCTAATGAAAAGGACCCGAGGTTCAACTCCCGTTGAGTTACTGTTTAGAGAGGCTGATTATAGGGGCCAGCGCTACCGCAGCTGACCACTGCAAGGTTCTTTTGGCGCTGTCACGTTTCCAAAAATCAAAAATGGCGGGGGCTGCTGGGCGCTGATGTTGCAATGGGGCAATATGGAGCTGCCATTTCTTTCCATAAAAGTTCTTTGGCTGCGCTCTTGGAGGGAATAAAGTCCCTGTTAATCCTACTCACCTTATTTCCTGTTTTCCTCTTATCTGTGCCCCCAGAGTGAGATGGGATTGGCCACAGAGCAGCTCTCCAAGCAGCTTCTGGACTATGAGAAGAAAGTAAGTGTAGATGCCACCTCATGATGTTCACTTGATCGCACATGTCTTCACATGGGTAGTTTTGGTATAACAACACAGAGCGCTATATGTTAATGTGCAACTGTAATGCAATCTGTAACTAGGGGTGCACCGATCGATCGGCAAGCAATCTGTATCGGCCGATTTTGACCTCAAATATGCGATCGGCGATCGGCAATTCTTTTATATATATATATATATATATATATATATATATATATATATATATATATATATATATATATATATATATATTTTTTTTTATAAAAAAAATAACCCTATCACTAATCAGGCTGTCCAACGATATAAAATACAATGCCAATTGGTATTATTAAAGGGGAGAAATAATCAACCTAAAATAACATTTCCAAACTTTCTTTGAGGAGTTTATATATCGGTGATCGGTAATCGGTGATCGGTCGATGATCGGTTGGGCAGATATTTCCCATAGGCGATCGATCGGCAATCGGTGATCGGTGGCAAAAAACGTGATCGGTGCACCCCTATCTTTAACTGTTGAGTCTGATTGAAAGAAATAATTAAATCACTTGTACATGTGAGTTTAACACCCGCACACTTGTACATCTTTGCGTATGCATCGTTGTGAAAGGTGTGTGTGTGCGTGTGCCTGCGTGTGTGTGTGCCTGCGTGTGTGTGTGTGCGTGTGCCTGTGTGTGTGTGCGTGTGTGAGAAGACCCTTTTGCCAATAGTATGCAAGTTACCTTGATGTTAATGTATTTTGCCTGGCCCAGCTGCGACGCTGTCAGCTAACAAGAGGTGAACATAATATTGTTGCTGAAGTCAACACAGCAGGACCGTTACATCACGCTGAGAGAGACGGGGGGATGAGTTGACTTGAACTTGGAACAGGTTCTGCACTGCAGAGTGGATGTTGGCTAGTAAAAACCAACCAAAGACTTTTACTGCAGCGTTCTGTAATGCACTCACTTTTCAGCATTATTTAGGAATGCTTAAAAGTCAGCATCTTGGCGTGGGATTTATTAGCGTCTTTGGCATCTTTCTCCACGAGGCAACGCGCCAGAATTCCGTGGATATTTCTTTTTAAATACGTTGTAGCCTCTGGTATGGGGGCTGGCAGTGATTGGATAATGCTAGACGCTGCTGTTTCATCCCTTTTAAACGTCTCTCCTCCTGTTTTTTATTCCAACTAGAATTTTGCCCTTGGAAAAGGTGATGAGGAGGTAATCACCACGCTGCAGCACTTCGCCAAAACCGTGGGGGAGGTGAGACCCGTGTTTCAATTTCAATTTGTGTGTGTGTGTGTGTGTGTGGCTCAGGCTGAGTGCACGGCACGCACACACACACACACACACCCAGCTTCCTGTGCATGAACTTGTACATGCATGGAAGAAAATGCCCACCGAAAAACCTGAAGCCTAACATTTATCAGACCTCAACATGATCCTTCCTCTGAAACCTCAACCAACTCTGGACTGAGGCCAAGAAGGCAGACTGGATCTAGAGCTGAGTGGCTGGAGGGAGGCAGGGCTGGATGGAGGGATGGGTGGATGGAGTGATGGGTGGATGGAGGGATGGGTGGATGGGTAGGTGGATGGCTGAGCTATTCACCTTATTCTTTGCCCATACAAGGACGCTTCTGCATGACGTCATTTCGTAATTGTCTTTCCGGTTTTAAACACGGAAGTAGAGTACTGAGTACGCCACTTTCGTGAAATGATAGAAGGCCAGGGGCCAGTTAATAAACAATCAATATACATTTTTCTGTAGCGGATTGTAGGTTTTAGGGGTGTCAGCCGGAGTTTAGTCTGACAATGTTGCACACCGGATAATTAGTTAGGTTAAGTACATACATGAGTGCCTGGGTAGCGAGCAGACAGCGGTATTTGACAATTTAGCAGCTAAATCATAGATTTTTGAAAGGTATTCCATATTCCAGACTGAAATGCTATAAGTATTGAGCAGGAGTATTGGCCAGAATGACATGAACATTTGGACATTTATTCAGCGGGTATCTTGCATGTTGCGTTCAGGTGCACTGTAAAAAAAAAAAAATTGTTGCAATTCCATCGCGGGCCACACGCGGGCCGCCAGTTGAGTATCACTGATTTAGACTTGCCAAAAAGCTGTTTTCAAGCAAAAAAAACCCCAAATTTCAGATACATGAGGAATTGTTTAACATCTACTGCTGCGATTCTCTATATGAACGCAATGATCATCTCCCATCTCATGTACTGTATGACTAGCTGGACCCATGCAAAAAACACAACCATGAAACCCATTCTTTCTCTGTACAAGCAGACTCTCAAGGTGCTGGACCGAAAACCGTATACTTACCACCACTGTTACATCCTCAGCAAGTACAGAATCCTCAGCTGGGAAAACCTGACAAAATTCACTGATGCCTGCCTACTGTTTAAAATTTTAAATGGTAAGGCCCCTCCACCTCTCAGTACTTTTGTCAAACAAAAAACATCTCATAATAGGTCCACAAGATCTTCCCAGAGGGGGGACTGTACTGTGCCGTTTAGGTCCAGCTCCTTCAGTCAATCCTGTTTTTCAGTCAGAGCCACTCAGTTTTGGAACATCATACCAACTGATATAAGATACTGTGCTACCTACCACACCTTTACAAAAAAACTCAAGACCTGGCTATTAACAAATCAAACATGTGACCACTTGTAATCAGTTAATTGTGTATTGTATTATTGTTTTTACTATTATTTTGGATTGTGTTGTAAATATTGTGTTTTACTTTTAATGCTTCTGTTTTAGGTGTATGGTTTTATAACATCTTGCCAAAAGGACTACAGTTGCGAATTAGCCAGTTGGCTAAAACTGGCGCATTTACAGTAATGTTGATTAATGTGTACTGTCCTTTCTTTAAATAAACTGAAACTGAAACTGTTTTAAAGTTTTAATATTTGTCGGGTGAGAACGTAACGTATATGTGACCAGTTTATCAGAATAACGCCTATTGGAAATCTTTAACGAGCAGCGAGCACCGGGAGCGCTGGCTGTGC
>NC_139652.1:13275399-13327899 GCF_964638095.1 Poromitra crassiceps
ACACCATGCTGTACTTTTCATCACGTTTCCTGGTACCTCCTAACCTCCATTGTAACCCAGTCAAATAGATGCTACATGTCGTTAGATTCTGACAAACATAGCTTGCCGTTACCACATTTGATGTCCCCTGTGAGACTATAAAGATGGGCTGCATACAGCACATCATGTGTCTGTGTCAATGTCTCTCAATCTTTTAAGGTGAACAGTCTTTTTGCTCTGATTTTACTGTCATTTCTTTAGATCGGCTTCTTCAAGAAAGGCATGGAGCTGGTGTCAAAGAAGATGGACAATTTTCTCTCCTCCGTGTCCAACATGACTCAAAAGTAAAGACTACCTTATTTATGTTGATTTTCAAGTGTGTGTGCGTGTGCGTGTGTGTGTGTGTGTGTGTATATATAGAGAGAGTGTGTAGATGACGTTTCGTGGTGATATGATAAACATAAAGTGTGGCTTGTTGTGGTAGATTCTTAAGAGGGAGTTTGAAATTGTTCTAATTTGATGATGTTCTGCACACACACACACAAATATCCATCTCCAAGTCCATTTTTGGTGTAACCTCTCCCCCTTATTTTATTTTATTTTATTTTATTTTATTTTATTTTATTTTATTATAACCCTGTATCCTCTGTAGCATCCAGGCCCAGCTGGATACTGAGGCAGAGGCCATGCGTATGGCCCAGAGGGAGTATCTGTCTGTGGAGGACACCGTCTACATGCCGGACAAAGACACCGAGCCCGTCAACCGCACGCTTATCCAGAAGGCCGGCTACCTCAACATCAGGAAGTAAGTGAAGTTACAACTCACTTATGGCCTTGGTCTCAGATCCAAGGAAACTTTCCCATTCAGGTAGCATTTCTTCTATCTAGTCAATCTTTTCAGAAGGGTGTGACACACACAAAACAAATAAAGAATGAACATTGAATTTTGCCCCCTCTCATGCATCTGACAATTCATTTTTTTGTTATGGGTTTCATTTTGGGGCAGCGGAGAGAACGTTTTGTCTGTTTGAATTGATAAACACAATTGAGTTTTGTTGCTTTTCTTGCTTCAACTGCTCAGAATAAATGCGAGCGCAGTAAACGATAAGTCTGTCAAGCCCGACAGGGTGGGTCAGGTAACATGTTGGCAGCGTGCGCCGTCAGCTGATTGCAGGGTGGATATATGAGGGGTGGGGAACGTCTTTAATGGCGTCGGGGGGGGGGGCAGAAGTGCCCGCTCGCGTTGTGATTTAGTGAAATGCCAGCGCTGTCAAACACCACCTCTGCCTCATATACATCTAAAGTCTCTGACAAATGTCTGTGACAGCAGAGAAAAAGCTTTTCTGCAGAATGCCATTCTGTTTAATGGCAGCCTCGAATGCAGCTTGTCGGATGGAGCTCAGCTGTGTTTGTCGGATGGACCTCAGCTGTGTCCACAGAACATTTGCCATTTCCAATGGTTCCTCAGCATAAAGGGTCTGAGTCACCCAGAGCAGAATTAGCCTCACAGCTCGAAGGTCCTGGGTTCGATTCCCACCTGGGACGCTGTGAACGCTGAAGGAATGCGAGTGCCCACCGCCCGGGTGGGGTCGTCAAAAGGGCCTTTCTGTGTGGAGTTTGCATGTTCTCCCCGTGCCTCCCGGGGGGTTTCCTTCATATAGGAACCCCCTTCACCAAAAACATGCAACATCCTGGTTGCTAATGTAGTTCCTCCTCTGGTCGTTAAGGGCGCCTGTTCGGAGGGAGGGGAACTGGTTGGAATAGCGTGAACCTCCCACATGCTATGTCCTACCGGTGAAGCTTCCCCTGTCAGGTGAAAAGAAGCGGCTGGCTAACTGCCCATGTCTCGGAGGAAGCATGGAGCCAGTTTCGGCTCTCCCCAGATCGGCAGAGGGTGGAGCAGCAACCAGGATAAATAAATTAAATTAGCATAAAAAAAATGGGGATAAAAATGGGATAAAAAATTTGGAAAAAAAAAAAAAAGCTTTAATTGCTAACCCACTACCATCCACTCATAACAATGTATATTCACCTTATTATTTGCCCATATCAGGACACTTCTGCATAACGTCATTTTGTAATCGTCTTTCCGTTTTAGACTTGGAAGTAGATTACGCTTACCGTAATCATTTTTAGACTTGCCAAAAAGCTATTTTCGAGCAGAAAAAACAGTTTTAAAGTTTGAATATTTTTTCGGATGAGAACGTAACATTCCAAATATGTGACCAGTTGGTCTAGCTAGTCAACCCCTAATGCTACTACTAGTACTGGCAATGAGAAAACACTGTCGACGTGCTTTTGTAACCAACGTTAAATGCCGACCGGGTACAGCCATCGGCTCCTCGCAGCAGTAACGCTCTGAACATGTAACTGAAGCCGCAGTGTAGCTGCTGAATGGTGCCAAACTTCATTCATAGTGACGTTTTGTTTTGAAATTGGCCGCCAACTAGCGCTGAACCGGAAGAACAAATACAATCGCGTCGAACACGGAAGAGAGAAAAGTGGGCGGGGCTGCATGAGGTGAATATGTCAATGTGTATATACGGTATATGTGTATATATAACAATGTATATATGTGTATATAACAATGTATATGCCACTTTTGGCAGCACAACCACAACATTTTGTGTTTCAACATCTCCTCTCATGACCCTGACCTTGATCTTCTCTTTCTCTTTTTGTCTGCGCTCCAGTAAAACGGGCCTAGTGACCACAGCCTGGGACCGGCTGTACTTCTTCACCCAGGGAGGGAACCTCATGTGCCAGCCGCGGGGGGCGGTGGCGGGCGGCATGGTGCTGGACCTGGACAACAGCTCCGTCATGGCCGTGGAGTGTGAGGACAGACGCTACTGTTTTCAGATAACCTCCCCCACAGGCAAAACGTACGTACAGTTCTGTCAATCTCCAACAATGAGAGTAATAATTATATGAATGAGATGTTGGCTATATTGTATGTGCTGTGCAGACTGCAGAGAGCTGCTCCAATGCACTCAAAGGTCACTATACTTTCGGCCATTTCTCCTCTTCATTCTCTCTGTCGCCATCTTCACTTCTAGATCAATGATTCTTCAAGCTGAGAGCAAAAGGGAATATGAGGAGGTAAGTATCACTTTTAACCACTGCTTCTTCTGATCTTCCCTGTACATTTTACATCTACTGTAGGTCTGAAAAATCTCTGCTGGTGGCAGTATCAGTCGTACAGCCAAAGCGGCGCTGTCCAGATTCATTTTGCGTGTTCTTCACATTGGTTTTTGTGCTTGGACACATCTGACTGGGCCTGTCACAACTGGTATCAGTCATATGAAGGGGCTTGTGTTGTTGGAAGCTTGGGAAAGTCTTAATGTACGTCTCTGCATTTTCCTCCTCAGTGGATCTGCACTGTGAACAACATCTCCAGACAGATCTACCTGACCGACAACCCAGAGGTAACGTATGCTGCCACACACACACTCTCACACCCGTGCATGCACTCAAACTCTCTCTCTCTCTCTCTCTCACACACACACACACACACACACACACACACACACACACACACACACGCAAATACAAATGCAAATACAAATGCAAATTCAAACAGGCACAAACTAAAGCAAACATCTAGGAACCCGGCGTGAAATCATTTTATTGACCTTGGTAAGTTAGACCTTTAACCACGTTGCTCTGATTTGATGTGTGAGACATACTGTACAGTAATGCTTTGTTTTTACACATTCAGAGGGCGTTAATGATCAGCACAGAATATAGAGCACTTATTATCTGTCTGAGGGACATCGAAACAAACAGCTCTCATCTGAACTGTGTGTCTGTCCTGTCCTGTGTCTCAGTCCCAGATTCTTTGCTTGTTTGCAGGAGGGTGTTCGCTCTGTCATCTGGAAATGTTTATTCCCAAAAAGCCAAGCCTGAATCACGTTTTACGCATGTTTTAAGCTTTGTTTTACGCACAAACAATGTCTCGTCTGTGAGAATGCTGTTAGCACTGGAGATTAGCACAACTTTTGCTCCTGTTTGCTCCCCTGTGTGTGTGTGTGTGTGTGTGTGTGTGTGTGTGTGTGTGTGTGTGTGTGTGTGTGTGTGTGTGTGTGTGTGCGCGTGCGTGCGTGTGGGGGGGGGTGCATGGACCTCCCTCATTTGTATACAAACAAATATGTTTGCATTCTGTTAGCACTCCTCTGTCTCGTTCCTCCTCTCTGTGCCTTGTCTAATTGATTTATTTGAAATGGAAAGGACCATTCTAAATCCTGTTTAAATGAACTAGCAACTAAATAGAATAAAGCAACACGGGGTAGAGATTAGAGATAATCCTTGATAAGATCCTCTATTTCATAATTGTTGTTTTCAATTGAAGTATATATATTATAAATTGCACACTAATCCTTGCTCTGATTTCACGTAAACGTTTTGAGGCAAAACGGCACCCTCTTGTGGTTTTGTATATGACTCACACACTGATGCAGAAATACTTCTTGGCAGGCTGTGGCCATCCGGCTGAACCAAACAGCCATCCAGGCGGTCACCCCCATCACCAGCTTTGAGAAGAGACAGGAAGGCTCCCCCAACCCGGACAGGTCAGCCATGCTGCTCATACAAATGTTGAAGATACAAAGTTCCATTTTCATAACGCCACATATCCTCACCTGAAGTTCAATCACTCAATATCTGGTCTCAAAAAATGTAAAAAAAAACAAAAAAAAACGAGGGGGACTGTTAATGTCCTTTTTAAAAAGTAGCATAATTTGTTTTCGTCGTGTGCTCGTAGCCATTTTGAGAGTGTATGTGCCACTGTTTTAAATTTGTAGACGTCTCAATTTAGGATATATATACCAGCAGCTCTCAAACCTTTTCATGTCAAGAACCCCTAAACTAACTGACACAAGACCACCAACCCCCATTTGATAAGATTTTGTCCCAGGGTCCCCCATCTGATAAGAGTTTTGCTTTTAGATGTTTTATTACAGAAAGTATATGAAACCCATGACCAAAACAGTCATACATTCTGTCACTGTGTTACTTATGGATGGTATTGTAGTGAAAATAAATTATCCCCCTTTTTGCTGGGGACCCCCTGGAACCCCCTCAAGGACCCCTGGGGGTCCCCGGACCCCAATTTGAGAACCACTATACAATAGGGATGTCACGATACTAGAATTTCGACTTCGATACCGGGTTAGGGTTAGGGTTAGGGTACCCAGGAAAATATCGGTACTCGATACCATTTTCGATACCATGCGGCGGGATGACAACACATCAAGAGGCATAAAAAATAAACCAAGACTTTGACCTTACACAGCAGCTTACACCTGCTCTACTCATCAGCCTATCAGAACACAGCAGATTACACCTGCTCTAGTGATCAGCCTATCAGAATACTTTGAATTTGTTGAAGCAAAAGATACCCACCAATGACAGGGAGGGAGAAATCAGTGGTATGTTTGGTTTTTCACTGCTGATATTGATACAGTTGCACACACACACACACACACACACGCGCGCGCACATACACACACTCGAGTACCTTTGAGCATAAATAAGACCAGAATCGCAAAAGCTTCATCAAAGCTCTCAGCCGACACCCCAAGAAACGAACGAGCCCGTTTTACAGTAATCCAGACTTGCCCGAGAGCGGCTGCGGAGCCAGCAGCAGCAGCACAGACGCAGGGAGGAGTTTGGACACACACACACACACACACACACACACACACACACACACACACACACACACACACACACACACACACACACACACACACACACAATACAGTATACAGACTTGCCCAAGGGCACCCATAATCACAGGCACGTGAGGTGGTTCTAAAAATCCATTTATCTCAAAACTCTCTGAAAATCTCTGAAACCATGCTGTACTCAACGGCTAATATCTACATAACTACTAACTCTACAAACTAACTCTTTTAGACAGAGAAAGCACACATTCTATTAGTACTTTTGTGAACTTTGTGTTCACAAAGTCAAAGCAGAAAAGAATCCTCGGCTCATGTAAAATGAGCCAGAATCCTCAAAAAAACCCTCTGGCAGAAGCTAACTACAGTATTGAAAAAAGGCTGGCAGTGAATGTGTTAAAATGTAAGGCATTAAAAAGTATTTTTTTATTTTATTTTATACACTGGCTTCCCTCTTCATCATTTCTATCTCTGTGATAATGATTATGACACATTCTTTTTTCCTCACCTGACAAAGGTCTCCACTACCACTCGCGTCACTTCTTAAAGGAGTACATCAGACTTTTGGTCGGCTTACCCATTAAGCGATGAGGACATAGACCCCCAAATCAGCCATGTGTCCCATCCCCCCGTAGATGGTTTGCTCCTGTGCTTCACACTAACACTTAAGCATTCGCTATTTGAGCAATAATAGACTTGTGTTAGACAAGGCAACAAGACTACCCGTTTAGTAGTGGATTTGATCACAGGGCCTGTAGATGTGGCCTGGTTTATTTTTGGAACTACTTTAAGTGAGCAATGATGTATTCATCTGCTGTGTAAGTGATTTTTAGTTGTACAGTCCCCTATTTTCTATATGATGATAATAGTCCCATATAGTACATTACATTGTACTATATATTATACAGTATAGTATAGTATAGTATATTACATTTACCAGCTCAGTGGCCTTGTGGTCTGAGTGTCCGCCCTGAGACTGGGAGGTCGTGAGTTCAATCCCCGGCCGAGTCATACCAAAGACTATAAAAATGGGACCCATTGCCTCCCTGCTTGGCACTCAGCATCGAAGGGTTGGAATTGGGGGGTTAGATCACCATGTGATTCCCGAGCGCGGCGCACGCTGCCGCTCACCGCTCCCCCAGGGGATGGGTAAAATGCGGAGAACAAATTTCACACATTGTGTGACAATCAGTGGGACTTTACCTTACCTTTATCTTACTTAGTAGAGTTACTTACTCGGCCACATAGCATTTAAGATTACTTACCATTTGGCTTTAAAGTGATCCTAAAATGTCAAATTTTCTTGCGATAATGAAGTAATCTACTATGACTCATCACAGTGTACTGTATGCTACAGGGACAGTGTTGTCTTCACTAAACGGGCAGCTCTCCTCCAAAAGCTCTGCGCATTCCTTTAAACTCGTCCTCTCTGCCTCTGTCCATGTATGTCTCTGTTTCCTGCTGTAGAGCGAAGCCAGGAGGAGTACAGGCCGGCGGCGGTGCTGGTTCTCAGAAGACGGGTTCTGCTCCGGAACCGGAGGACCTGATCGCCCCCGGGACGCCCATTCAGTTCGACATCATGCTGCCAGCCTCCGAGTTCCAGGACCAGAACCGAGGCGGGGGGAGGTGAGGGCCGGGCTTTAAGTGGGCCAGGAAGGAGTGGGCGGGTGTTTGTGTCGTTGTGACAGAGGGACAGAGACGACATGCGGGGTGGGTAGACGAGGATAATTTCCTGAAAGCCGTCCCCATGATGATGATTATATCATTTCCAGGAAGTAGGATGCTTCTTAATAGCTCAAGGCAGGGCTTTAATTGTTTGGGTTTTTTATTTTTTTGTCGATGTGTGTTCCCTTCCCCGACAGGCGTACAAATCCATTTGGAGAGACGGATGATGACTGTTCCACAGAAAGTGACGGTAACCATTTTCCTCGTCCAAATGCAATTTAACGAAGCACATCCACTCGTTCCAGGACTATTTCTCATGTCAGCTTCATCTCTTTGCTGTGTGTTTGTGTATGTGTTTACCTACCTCTGTGTTTGTACCCATGTATGTGTTTACCTACCTCTGTGTTTGTACCCATGTATGTGTTTACCTACCTCTGTGTTTGTACCCATGTATGATACATGATATAGATACATGATGTATCTATATTTACCTACCTCTGTGTTTGTACCCATGTATGATACATGATATAGATACATGATGTATCTATATTTACCTACCTCTGTGTTTGTACCCATGTATGATACATGATATAGATACATGATGTATCTATATTTACCTACCTCTGTGTTTGTACCCATGTATGATACATGATATAGATACATGATGTATCTATATTTACCTACCTCTGTGTTTGTACCCATGTATCTATGTTTGCTGTTTTTCTGTCTCTGCCTTTCTTTCTTTCTTTTCTTCTCCCAATTGTACTTGGCCAACTCCCCCTGCTGTCCCGGTCGTGGCTCCACCTCCCTCTGCCAAACTGGGAAGGGTTGTAGACTATATATTAGTTGTAGACTATATATTATATATATATATATGGTTATTGCATATAATGAATAAATAAATAACAATAATGGAAGATGGAGCAAACAGAACAATCTCAAATTATAAATTGCAAAGTAAAAGTCCTAGTGATAATGGAGTCATATAAATGTCCATGTACATGTGTTTGTGTTGCGGGTGTGTGTCTTTGTGCAGACTCCCTCCTGCAGCAGGTGTTTGCTGTGAGATTCCTGGGCTCCATGGCGGTGCGCTGTGGCGACAATCAGGACGTTATCTACGAGGCTATGAGGCAGGTGCTGGCTGCCCGAGCTATCCACAACATCTTCAAGACCACCGAGTCCCACCTCATGGTCACCAGCAGCTGCCTCAGGTACGAGCTATCCACAACATCTTCAAGACCACCGAGTCCCACCTCATGGTCACCAGCAGCTGCCTCAGGTACACTCCAGAAGAGTTACAAGCATCGTTCTTATGAATACCGCCTCTCAGAACACTGCAGACTCCACTGAATCAACAGTACCATTGCAAAGTATATGAGTGGTGATGCATTCATGTAGAAATTTATTTTTAATTTACCAGGAATATTCCTACTGAGATTCACAATCTCTTTTACAAGGGAGTCCTGGCCAAGACCGCAGCATAAAAAGTTTCCCATAAAAGAGCAAACAACAGACTTGTAACAAAACGGCAAAATACATCAATTAATGAATTAGCAGTGTTCAGTAACAGGACGTGTGCATTCAGTGGTCAAATCATCCTTAACTCATTGAGTGCCATGGACGAGTATGTTCGTCATTTCGTTTGGTAACGTAGAGTGCCAAGGACGAGTATGTTCGTCAATTGCGTTTTTTGACGGTGGGACGTGGATCAAAGCCTCAGGCATCTCCTGTACAAATATGGGAGCTATTGAAGGTGTATAACCTATTTTACGGACTCATTAGGTGGCGACAGTGCTCTCCAGATTACAGAAAGGTCCGGAAAACAGGAGGAAAAAGCCGTGATCAAAGAGAAACCGATGCATGCTGCAGCCAGAGCCATATAGATTGCTCTGTCTGCAGCTGACGTTGTCTGCGAACCGCAGTCAATCCGCGCCCACAACTGAGCTCCTCTGCCTTTGTCTGTCTGCATATAGTTTCTCCACACGATTACCCGCCAGAAAGGCAGCACCCGACGCCGAAGGGCCAAACCTTTCCCTGCAGTCCGGTTTGGCATTTCCGTGTCGCGCTGGGAGCTTTTGGTGATATTTTTCTCAGGTTAAAGCTCTCAGCCGTCAGAGCGCTCAACAGCGCCACTCTGGCCGAAAGCTCGGTAAAAAATATCACCAGCACAGACTTCACATGAAAAGAGGCATTTATGAGCAGCGACGAGCTTTCTAACCCCGACGTCGAGAAGCTATGAACCCTTCTTCTCAATATGTGGCTTTGAAATGTTTCTGTGACACTTGTAAATACGTGTGTATCACTGATTTAGACGGCTTGGGAGTCAGAGTCACAGGCAAGTCTATGTACGGAGACGGGACTCTTGTAGGGTAGCATAGTCTACACAGAAAGGAGAAACTGTGCTACTGACGGCCCTGCCTCGTCACACCCCTCCTCAGTCTTACTGGTCCCTCTATGACCTGCTCCTCCTCCAAACATCTCCACCAGCTTTACCACCATGAGCTTCCTCAGCTCCATGCAAAGGCACCTTTGACTAACACCATTTACCACCTGCACAAAGACTGCCCACCAGACAAACATAAAATATATATATATACACACACACACACACACTCACAGACGACGTGCTGACAAGGAGAAAAGTGGACTAGCCCCCAATTATGTTAGGAACAACATAACAACAAAAAGAGTATGGAAAAATATTTGTGTTTCCAGACTATTGTCTATTGTGACTATCTGGCTATTCGTTTTTCTAAATAATAAAATTCAGAATTTAGGAAAAATAAATTGAGAATACGAGCGAGTGTTTTATCGTGTCATCAGAATGTAACATACATGTTAACAGTTGGATTTTAAAACCATTTAGTTGCATAATAAACATCTACTGTAGCTGTATTCCCAACCCAACCCGGTCTCACCCCTGGGGCATCATTATTGCCAACGTGAAGGACCTTCAGATGGTCTGGAGGTCACCTGGCAGTGCTCCCCAGCGGTCTTCAATGTAATAACAGTCTGAGCTTTAAGTAGGTGAAAGTCACACTAGAGAGAAGGGGTGGGAATGGCGGACCCGTTCGAGACCTGGTTCGAACCTAGCCTGGGTAAACCCAGCCCCCAGTGACCTGCTCTCAGACAGACCCTGCTCTGAGAACAGGTCTGAGAGCAGGTCACGTGGGGGCTGGGTTTACCCAGGCTAGGTTCGAATCCCTGACCCATACCATAACCCTAACCAAGTTGCTTTTGTTGCCTGAACCTAGTCTCTCCCCAGACTCAAATATTATGTTGAATCGCTGTGCTCTGCATACTACATAAGTGAGTCTGTGCCACTTCACAGCCACTGCTGGTTTTTGAAGCCGGGTTGAAATTGAATGAGTGACAGGTCGTAGCACCGATGAGAGAGCGGTTAAAAAAAATGGGCTGCACCTCCCATGTCGTCTGATCACAAAGTCATTACTGATTGGGGAAGACTGAATCCACCACTGGCCAATCACTGGCCAAGTGAACGGTTCCCTCCCATAACCAGACGGCTGGGGGTGAAGCGTCCCAGACCCAAATTGCGATGCGAATTTTGACCCACCTGTCAATCACAGCAACAGATGTGTACACGTTGGATGCAAATTTCTGAAAAATCGACCTTGGTCCGAAAAAATAAACACCACAATAACGCCCAGCGAAACGTCGCCGTTGGTATGCATGGTTGCATTGACTGATAATAGGCTTGAAAAATATTATTGACGTGTGAATTAATCACACGGGGGAAAAAACGCCCCTGGTGTGTGAGGACCTTAAGATGGAGTGCTCAAATGATGCTTCAGTCAAAATGTTTTCTGCCAACAATGCCGAGGCAACTCCTTGGTAACTGTTCCAAAAAAGTTGCCCTTCACATCACTGCTTTGAGAGCAGAAAGAGAAAAGACCTTGGAGCAAAAAGTTCTGAAAGTACCATCAAAGCATTTATAGCAGGGATGTCAGAGATACGGCCCGCAGGCCGGATCCGGCCCGCGGGCAGGTTTTATCCGGCCCGCGAGATCTTTTGGAATATTTAAAAAAAAAAAATTTGGGAAATTATTATTATTATTAAATTCGCACCCCATTATCATGAACTATGTGTGGCTAATAAGCAAGCTAAGAGTTCATTCATAAGTTAATTAACCTGCACTACAAGGAAGTATGTCAGTAGGTCATCAGGTGTAAACAAAGCCGCCATGATGCCACGCTGGAATTGAATCGCGCATTTGGCTACCTACCAAAAAACAAAGGAATCAACAAGATGCTGTCGAAAAAGAGAAAGGTTGACACGGAATGCAGGCAGTTTCAAGAGAAATGGAAAGAGCAGTATTTATTTTGTGAAGTAAATGGGTAAATGAGTCGAATTGATTTTAGTAAAAAAAAAAATCCGGCCCCCATGAGGTCTCAGTTGAACAAATCCGGCCCTCTACCTAATATGAGTCTGACACCCCTGATTTATAGAGACTCCAAAAAGCCTGTCCAACCAAACATTCAAAGATGAGTTGTTCTATAACCCATTATCTGAAAAATGGAACGCACTGCAGTGAGTACAGTTGTCGGAAAAACATGTACAACCATTGTCAACGAGGGAAACTCACTAACACAGACTGTTCCACTCAAAAAGAGAAGGACCTGTATAGTATTATTGTCTTCCCATAACCGTCTCCGTTGTGTCATGTCTTCAACAGGTTGATTGACCCTCAGACTCAAGTTACAAGAATAAGTGTAAGTATTTTTAGACTTCTCCCTTTCTCTTTTTCTATACTGTCAGCTGTAGTCGTGTCATACTGAGTACATTACATCTCCCAACTCCGCCCCCCATATGAGTTTTCTCTCGTGCCCCTCAGTTCCAGCTCGGGGAGGTGTGTCAGTTTGCCGCCCACCAGGAGAACGGGAGGCTCATGGGCTTTGTGGTGGAGGGCAGGGACTGGAGCGACGGAGACGAGGAGGGAGAACCCTCCTTTAGCGCCTTTGTCTTCGAGAGCAACACTGAGGGGGAAAAGGTCAATTCACCAAACACTGATTTGAACACTGAGGGGGAAAAGGGTCAATTCACCAAACACTGATTTGAACACTGAGGGGGAAAAGGTCAATTCACTAAACACTGATTTGAACACTGAGGGGGAAAAGGTCAATTCACTAAACACTGATTTGAACACTGAGGGGGAAAAGGTCAATTCACCAAACACTGATTTGAACACTGAGGGGGAAAAGGTCAATTCACCAAACACTGATTTGAACACTGAGGGGGAAAAGGTCAATTCACCAAACACTGATTTGAACACTGAGGGGGAAAAGGTCAATTCACCAAACACTGATTTGAACACTGAGGGGGAAAAGGTCAATTCACTAAACACTGATTTGAACACTGAGGGGGAAAAGGTCAATTCACCAAACACTGATTTGAACACTGAGGGGGAAAAGGTCAATTCACCAAACACTGATTTGAACACTGAGGGGGAAAAGGTCAATTCACCAAACACTGATTTGAACACTGAGGGGTAAAAGGTCAATTCACTAAACACTGATTTGAACACTGAGGGGGAAAAGGTCCATTCACTAAACACTGATTTGAACACTGAGGGGGGAAAGGTCAATTCACTAAACACTGATTTGAACACTGAGGGGGAAAAGGTCAATTCACTAAACACTGATTTTGTTAATGCATTTTGAATGATCCGTGATATTTATTTGACTGCATTTTGTTTTTATTTACAGATATGTTACACCATAAGCTTGGGGAAGGATATAATAGAAGCCAAGAAGGTAACACCAGTAGCCATCATTGGAAACATCTAAAACACTTGTTGCATTTGAAGTTAAAACCCATCACTAGGCTTTTGGATTTATTCACCGACATAAATAAAATCATAGATGATGTCATAACTAAAGCCAGAGACCTATGATGTAGAGTTCGCAAGGCAGGTGACACAAAATACATTCGAAATTCATTGCCGCTAATATGAAGAATTTACATGAAAACAAAATCAAGTATGCTCTTAATCAGTTTGAGATTCAAGAGTTCTTCTTGTAACCGAATCCATTCTGGTTGGACACAAGGACCCCGAGGCGCTGGCCCAGCTCATGAAGTCCATGCCTCTCACCAACGACGGCAAGTTCCTGCTGTTGGAGGATGAGACGGGCGACGCGGCCAACGGAGCAGGACAAGAAGACCTGGAGTCAGAGGCTTAGCCCCAACCAGGACCACAACCAAGACCAAGACCAGGGCCATGGTCTGTGACTTTTACCCAGGGCAGAAGACTTTCCCTGTGTGAAGTTCTCATCATGAGCCCTAGCCCTGACTCCGGTACTGTACTGTACCCATATTAGAGAGCATGGTTCACTTCCGTTGACATGTTACTAGACCTCCTGTTTGTCTTTGCTGTAATGTAAGAGAAGTTGTTGGCAGGGAGTTACGTGGACCTAGTTTACCTGGACCAAAAAGCTCCTCTAATGGACATTCCGTTAGATCTGCTTTTGCAAGGTCAGACTTGAGCACGAGTCTTTGGATTTGGTACCGACTCTTTTGTTTTGACACCACTGTGGGTGGTACTTATAACAAAGGGACACGATTCTGTATTCTTCTCTTTTTCTCTGGTGGAACTAATGTCTCCAGCCATCTTTGGACTTGGACCAGGAGGTGGGAAATCATTTGCTTCAAGTTAGGTTTACATTCATCTTAGGTTGACATAGTTTGAAGTATTTTTGGAGCGTGACCCTTGACTTTGTTTTGCAGTCCCAACTTATAACAGTATAAGGCTTTTCAGCAACTACATTTATTTCCTGCTTATTCCTATAGGACAATAGTATTGCACTTCCCAGGGTTCTAGCTATTTAATGACTTGGCTTGATGTCTATAGAATCTACTATTATGAGATTGTGAGATCTGAAAGATTGAAGTTTTGCTTGACTATGAAGGGCACATAAATACTTGAGAATGCGCATTCCATAGTTATCTGCAGGCCATTGACCAATGCATAGCTTGTCAGTGAATCTTGCGAACGAAGCAGTGGCACAATTAGCAGGAACCTTTGGTTGTTTTGTGTGAAAGCAAAGTTCAAAAATAGCTCCCCACCACCACATCCTGCACGATCATAAGCATTCCAACTATGCTGAATTCATTTCATCTGTACATAATGCCCTACTACGTATGCTATGAATGAGTCTGTAGGTCACCTTTATAAGCCAGTTACTCCTCGAGCACTCTGAATATTCTCTAGTAAGGCTATTGTTGCACTCCATTTACTGAAACCCTATTTGTAAATATGATTAGTTCCAGTGTCGATATGTTTAATCAGAGTTGACTGCATTAATATTTTCAGAATCAATATTCTAGACGTGATGCGGTGCATGAATGGTGTGCTCTGAGTTCTGTCTCATTCCCTCTCGCAGTAGATTAGAATCTGCACTGGGGGCACTGAACTGTAATACCGCAGAGATGTTTTTATTTTATTACAATAACGCATGTAGACGGACCACAATGGGGGATTATGTACTCATTGAAAAGCAGTGGGCTCGTCGCTCGCCCGTACGAATGCTAATCAAAACAGAAGTGTAAGAAGTGAAGCGAAAAGCATCGATCCATGAAATTCCCCCCCGTTCCCACTGAATCCCAATGCCTTTTCGTTCCATGTCAGCCCGTTTAAGCTGCAATAGTAATCTTGATGGACGCCGCGCGCCGCCTGTGTGTGAACATGTGTGTGAATGTGAACGTTTTGTTACCGTGTCGTACAGAGGTCAAAGCCACTGACTTGACGTTGATCGTGAAGTTGCATTGTGTTGACCAGTGCATTTTGCTTGTCTGCTCTACTACGTCAATGCTTTACGGCTAATTTGACGGATACGATTGTTATCTGTCGAAGTAGAATTGTGTGTGTGGATGTTATGGGACTGTCATCTCCACTGTTGTAACAGGCGATGATGATGTTGGATTCTTCGAGGGCACGACACATTTTGTGATTGAAGCAAGTGGAATCTTGTCATATGTTCAACCATCTTTCTTTCCACTGCCTGATGTAACGCCCGTCATATTGGCAGGCCTTTAAAATGCTATAAATAGAAACGGTTTCTTTTACCCATCCAGTGGATTTGTTTCCTCCTTTCTCGAAGGCTAGCTCAGACGCTTAAATCACACCATAAATAAAACGAGACGCGCGCCGACTTGCTGAGTGCATCAACCCACAAGGGTGCTTGGGTTATTCCTTTGATCGATGGCTCAATTGGTGAGTTGGAGGAGAGTTGGTACACCACCATCATCTACTCTGAATCCACGTGCATCCAAGAGGCCATGCTGAAGCCATAGCTATCGTTACAGTTGTGCTGCATAGTGTCGAGCTCCTGCTTTGTAAGTAACGCGCAGTCAGGAAAAATCTCCCAGTATCTCGGAAATGAATGAGAGTAATATGGCGACGACTGCATTTCTCACTTCCTCTCTTTGTTAATGACTTCCTCCACCACCCATGCAGAAGGCTTTGCACTCATTGTCCTAGTTTTCTAAAACAAAATGTTAACATGCAATCTTTAATAAAATATAACTAACTTTTTCCTACGCAAGTCAATGTTGTATTTTCTTTACATCAAATAATACAATTCAAAATCAACACCTGAGAACTTGGCATTTGTTAAGCATTTTGTATTTACATATAATGTAACACATTTTACACAGGCTAGCACTAAAAACTTACAGCAGGAGGGCAGGCCTGAACATTTGCCATTACATTTGGCACCAGCTCAATCTTAGCTTTACATCACTAACTTTGACAGGAAACTGCATTTTAGAAGCAAGGTCTCAATCAATGTCAAATCCACGCCGCAAACAGAGTTGTTCTACACAGCTTACTTTGTACAGAAATGACAGGCAGAAAGAGCCTGGCTTAGCACACGAGCCTGGTTATCCACTTGATGCTGTCTTCTAGACACACAGAGGATTTAGAACAACAACAGTAAGACACAAGGCAAACAGTCCTGCATAGCTTAATGGGTACAGCATGTCACAAACACAACCAAGACGAGCGGTCACCCATGCAAAAAGAAAGTGTCATGGTGTATTAAAGGCGCTCTGGATAAAAGCACCCACCAAATAGACTATACTGTGTGATGTCAAATAGCTCATGTGCAACATGGACAACTTAGGAGTCTTTGTAGTAGTTGTTGAAGTTGATGCGGAGGAGGAAATCCTCCAAGTGAGGCTGGTAGCCTCTGTTCACCAGTTTGGTCACCACTGAGGAAACGAAAGGGACAAGTATTTTAATGCTTTCCCCCCACTATCACAGACATGGAGAAAACACATTGCTTCACCAAAGAAAATAAGTACTGTATCTACAAGTATTGCAACAAGCTTCCAGAATTATATCCAATGATCACAGCATGAAAGGGTGGAAACCGCTTTATTCTGATCGAGTCGTTTGCCCTTAACTAATATGGATTTAAATGTGGGCGGGGAGATAAACGGCTTGAAATCTTAATTCCCGTTAAGCTGAAACAGTGTGCCGTGTCCTTACCTTTGAAGAGAAAGTGAGAGTAATACTTGAAGGTGTTGTAGGACTGCTGCATGGCAATGAAACTGGGGTGAACTGCCTCCCCCTGCTGGCTGTCCCAGGGCTGTGCAATCAACTGGGCACGGAACTTGAGGATCAGGCTGAATATGCTGTGGATGATGTTCATGACCGGAGCGGCTTTGTCTGTCAGCAAAGCCCTGGGGAGGGAGGAGGGGAGGAGAGAGGGCCAAGGTCGAGGAGAATTGAGATGGAACTTTCAAATGACTTAACAGACCAGCTGAAATGATGTGACACCGACACACAGCTGAGATTAAATCATGGGGTTCAAAAGTTAGCTTCAGAGCTAACTGAATTTTAATTAACCTGCTAAGAGGAGACTTGTGTCGTCCTTGGTAGAGGAGAGGAAATGAATTCAGCTCAAATGAAGGGTGCAGAATGTCTCCCTTGAGGAGGTTGGTGTGCATGTACAGCACCTTAAGAAATTAAGCAACCTCCTTGACTTCCCCCCACCTCGTTTGTGGTGTAGCAGCCTGAATTCAAGATGGTTTAAATTGATATTCCTTGTCAATCTGCACAACATATCACAATGCTTTCTAGAAACACTTTTGGCAGCAATTCAAGCTTTCTTGTCGTCTTCTTGGATGCATCTTCTGCATCAACTTGGCACATCTGTGTATCTGGCATATTTGGGGATTTTGTCCCATTCTCTATTGCAGATTTGCTCAAGCTGGATGGGCAGGATGCCTGGATGCCTGGATGCACCCCCCCCCCCCCCACACACACACACACACACACACAGATTCAGTCTGGACGTGTTGCTACAAATGGCTTGAAAACTGACAAAAACATTTCAGCTTTCCATTTTACCTAATTGAAGACTATTTTTTAATTCAGGCTGCAACACCACACACAACGTGGGTTAAGTCAATGGGGTGTTGAAAAATATCAAGGCACTGTGCGGCAATTCTGTTAACACGCACATGCGCACTTCCTCGCCTCACCTGAAGATGGCTCTGTTGAGGTAGTCTGCGTGTATGCGGTGGATGGCGTCCAGATCGCTGGCGCTGGCCAGCTTGGCTGTAAACTCGCTCCAGGACACTTGCAGGATCTGGTTGGCGATGTAGCCCTGGATCACCTTGACAAAGTGCTGCATCTCGTGCCTGTATAACTGCAGCTGGCGGAACTGCACCGAGCGGCCGGCGCCTCTCACCAGCGCTGAAGGAAACAGTGACACGGGTGAAAGTCATGATACAAGTCGTGACAAGAGACACACCTGGGTTGAATCATTTCCTGTCTACTGCATTGAGAGAATAAAATAGTGTCATGTGAGATGTCAGGCCTTCTTATGGTCAATCCAGAGCCATGTATATAGAAGAGTTGCCACATCTCCATTCACTCCAATAGACCAGTTTTTTTCCATTGCAAAAGGAACTTTTGGGAAGTAAGGTTCTGGATTAAGGAGCGCTGTCAAGTTGCAGGAGAATGGACCGTTTGTGATGTACTTTGAAAGGGTAAAATGTTCAAATAATCAAATTGTATATTATCAGCTTTATTTTATGCATTCAAACGTAGCGAGAGCCACCTTCCTGGATTCGCATTTTGGTCCTCCGCTGGTGCTGACACCACTAGTCAATACAGCAAGAATTATTTCTTGGTGAATGTTGGCATGATGAAGATGTTACATCTGCAAGACGCTTTACTTTTTGTATATGCTATTCATGCTACTGCAGAGGAGGATCAATAATGTTCATATTACAAACATAGAAAAGAATAAGAAATTGACATTTACAACGCTTTCCTGCAGTTGAATAACATTTCTGCCACTCACTGTTGTAACTTCTATGTCGATGTGAAGAACCCCGGCCATTTAGTACAACAAACGGATTAAACCAAACACTATGGATTATTTGAGCCAGGTCACGTATCCTGACACGGACAATCCAATAGCAACGTCAAAAGGCTTTGCTCCCCCCCCCCCGCACTTCTTATCCATTTAGTTCGCCCCTCCCCCCCCGTGTTATCTATTTGTGTAGTCGAAACACAGACGTTCATTGATCAATAGTATTTCCAGCCCACTGAATCACATGGTATTGCAGTAATCCCGTTGGTATGAGGTGTGCTGTGTGTATAAATAAACCATAAAGGCACGGCAACATTCGTTACCCCCTCTGAATATTCGATGAAGACTTGAAGCAGGAGAGGACTAATGCGCTCTCTGTCTCCTCTCGGAGGGGCGGCGGTGGAGTCCGCGCAAGAAGAGTAATACCTCCTCACCCGTTCTCTTGAGGTGGAACCAGACGTCACAGAGGCTCCACACCATGTGTTTGAGCTGCAGCAGAAAGGAGAACAGACGGTTGTACTTGTAGATGCAGCTGTCCGTGATGATGATGTTCAACGGCCAGTCCACCTGGGAGTCGACAGGAGGTGGGGAGAGAGAGGCGGAGAGGGGGGAGGGGTGGGGGGTTGGGGGCGGCAGGACAAAAAGAGAGAGAGAGTAGGTGTGAGAGTGAGGGAGCATGAAAGAGAGGAGAGCGAGAAGGTGAGATGGGATGGGAATGTGGGGTGGAAATCAGGTAAAAGAAGAGTGACAGGTGAGGTGGGGAGGGGGAGGGGGGAGGTGCGGGGGCAGAGATGTTGATAGAGGAGGAGAGAGGATTGTGAAGGGAGGAGAGTGGTGGGAGATGAGAGCGGGGGAGAGGGTGGAGGCAGGAGAGGTATGGGGAAAGAGAGATTTAAAATATAGGCGTGGGAGGGATGGAGCGAGAGATAAGGATAGGGAGAGCGAGCATGCAACAAGATGAAGATTCAGTGAGAGAGTAGCCACGGGAGAGACAGAGGAGGATGACACAGGACAGGAGGAGAGGACGAGGACGAGGTCTGGAGCATTAGTCACAGTGCATGTCATTCCACAGACCCATCTCCAATCAATCTGAGCAGCTGCAGCACTTAAGTGTGTGTGACAAGCTCCTTTTCCAACATCCACGCCAGTTTGTCAGGACATGACAGCTTGTCACATTCAAGCTGCCACTCAGGGGGCGAGAGACAGCCAGACGTACACGCTCGCTCTCTCTCTCCCCCCTGACTCAATTAGAGAGGCACCTTGGTACCTTGTAGCGTAGCTCCAGGCAGTTGAGGGAGTCGGGGGCGTGCGGGTGGAAGGTCTCCGGGAGGAAGCGCAGGGCGAAGGTGAAGTTGGCGGCCAAGGCGCTGTCGCCGTGCAGGCTGTACTGGAGGGACTTGGTGAGGATGGAGTTCAGGACGAAAGGGGTCAGCAGCTCACCTGGGGTCTGGCTGCTGCCCAGCTAGGGGGAGGAGAGACATTGGGCAAATAAGGACACGTACAGCAGGTCCTGGACAACCCACGGCACGTATACACCTCGACACCTCGACACCTGTGTGGTTCTCGACAACGCCTCTGCAAGGCCCACGAGTACTAGCCAGATTTCTGTTCCCAACAAATGCTACATCACTGATCAATGGACAAAACATAGACACTAAAATGTGCTAAAAGGCTCAGGGTTTCTCCTGCATAGAGGATTTTTTGGCGCAGCCCCCAAAGAGTTTTTTTTTTTTTTTTAACTTTCAGTGTGAAACTTGGGGTGCTTTAAAAAAGAAACATGGCTCCATGAGTTCATTCCTTACACGGAGCGATCATGCATTGCTTACTGTTGTGCGTAGTCACCCCCCAAAGGCCCATTCTGAGCCAGGAAAGACCCGGAGGGTAGTATTCCATTTCCACTTAGCTGTTCATGCATCCCTTCACCGAGTTTACAAGGTTACCCGCTCTTAGAAGTGGCACAAGGACTAAAAATGGAGGATTACACTAAACTAGAGCCATATGAAATCTGTTTTATTTTTGCCAAATTTCGTTTCCCCCCCAAATTCAGTTTAATTTTGATTTAGGGGTTAGGAGCGATATTTTTTCTTTTTTTGACGACTTGGCTCTCTCAGACATGTTTCTCAAGGTGCAAACTAAGTTGTGAGGTGCAGTAAGGGTCCCCTGCAAGGTCGACCCCCCTCTCAAAACACCCCAATCCAAAACTGAATCATTTCTCATTTAGGTTACTACGATAATTAGATATACCGTACTTCTTATTTTGATAATTAGGCCTACCTTTATCAATCTCAACCAAATTATGGAAAATTCAGCAATATTCCATGTTTTACAGTTGATTCCATTTTTATTACCAAATTCCACGATTCCGTCCGTTTTTTCCGTTTTGCGGAAATCATATGATCCTAACTAAATAAACACAGCGGTGCTCACTCAACTGTGTTTCTGTTTAAAAATGTATTATTGTATTCTAGGGGAGACAAGGACGGGCATTTGGCCTTGTTGCAAAATGTCCTTGCTTGTCTTCCGGCGTGGATGTGATAAATATTTTAAAAACACATACTCCGCTTTTTTGAGTGTGTACAGAGACGCTCGATGGCAGCAACCCCCCTTCTCTCCTGAAAGAGCATCACCTTTTCAAACAGCAGATCGCTGAGGGACTGAGCGAACTCGCCGTCCTCCATCAGCAGGAAGTGGCGCAGCGCCTCAAAGTGCTTCTCCACCCGCAACTGCACGAAGAAGTAGTCCACCACCGCCTTGTTCACCAACGACACACTGGGGGAGAGAGATGGAGGGTGGGGGAGAGAAGGAGAGATGGGGCTGTGAATCTTCACTGGCCTCACGATTCGATTACGATTCAGAGGGCTACGATTCGATTCGATAACGATTATCGATGCATCGAGATGCATCGCGATGCATCTTAAATCGATGCATCACTTTTTTTCCCGAATACATGATTTTTTTTCTCACTTTCTTTTTTCTCACTGTGTGGCTACTTTTAAAATAAAAGTGCATTTAGAATTGCATTGTATTATGATCCATAATTAAAATAAACAACTGCATGTACTTCCATTATATTTTATTTTATTATATAAAAAAAAATAAAAAAAAATAAATAATAATAATCGATTTTTGACATTTGTGAATCGATGCAGAATCGTGCAGGTCCGCATCGCGATGCATCTTATAATCGATTATTTTTGACACCCCTAGTGGGGGAGAGAGATGGGGGTGGGGGAGAGAAGGACTGAGATAAGGGAAAAAAGTAGGGAAAAGTTTTCCCACGAGATTCCGCATTGAGATGAGAGAACGGTGCTGACTTGACACATTTCGTACTGGTTGTGAGGATGAGATGGGCTCTGACATCAGCTCTGGAGAAGGGAGAAGCTATGGGACTATAATATACCAGTGTTTTTCACGTTCTGGACCATTTCTTTCATCACACCTATACTTTAAATTATTCCTAGGAGCAGCAAATCACATTTATATACGGTTGTGATTTCAGGGAAGCTCTCCAACTGTTAACTGAAAACTGCAGCAATAAGATGAAAATGTCTCTGACAAACTCCACTGTGTGGCTTCAGCATGGAATAGAAAATATGTGAAATAGGTTTAGAGTTATAAATTCCAACGCAAAAATATACTGCGCTCCTGCTGTGTGTTGGAAGGGACGAGGAAGCCATTTCCTCACACAAAGGCAAACACTGCACGCCGTGCAAAAGCTTTGTAGCTGAAGATTGACGAGTCTGTCTGCTGTCTGCTCTGCAGCAGGATAGTTGGAGTTCTGATAGAATATCCAACAGATGGGAGGAGGGGATGATAATAAGACTGTAAATTACACCTTCGACACACAATATGCACTCAACAAAAGGCTAAGTGGTATGAGCAAAACCTCATACCCCTATTTTCTCTTAAATGTAGTATTGTCCGTTTAACAACTTACAAAATACCAGCAATCTCTCTCTCAGACAGTCAAAACCCACATTTTCAGACAGGAACTAGTGATGCTTCAAATCCCGCTCCCCACCAAGCACACGTCGCCTACATGAGTAGCACCTGCCTCCAGCGATACATGTGCAGTTGTCGGCAGCTTCTTTTCACCTGACAGCGAGCAGTTTCGCCGGCAGGACGTAGTGCGTGGGAGGATCACGCTATACCCCCCAGTTCCCCTCCCCCCGAACAGGAGACGCTAGTCCGGCGACCAGGACAAATACCCGAAATTTGGCTTCCCACCCACAGACATGGTCAATTGTGCCTGTATAGATGCCCGAGGTAACACAAAAACAGACCATCTCCCTACTCTCAGTCTCCTCCCACGGCTTTCTTTCACTTTGACACTCACTGCGTGGTGAGCGGGGTAGTGACAGAGTAACACTCACTTCATGGTGAGCGGGGTAGTGACAGAGTGACACTCACTGCGTGCTGAGCGGGGTAGTGACAGAGTAACACTCACTTCATGGTGAGAGGGGTAGTGACAGAGTGACACTTCATGGTGAGCGGGGTAGTGACAGAGTAACACTCACTTCATGGTGAGTGGGGTAGTGACAGAGTGACACTCACTTCATGGTGAGAGGGGTAGTGACAGAGTGACACTCACTGCGTGCTGAGCGGGGTAGTGACAGAGTAACACTCACTTCATGGTGAGAGGGGTAGTGACAGAGTGACACTCACTGCGTGCTGAGCGGGGTAGTGACAGAGTAACACTCACTTCATGGTGAGAGGGGTAGTGACAGAGTGACACTTCATGGTGAGCGGGGTAGTGACAGAGTAACACTCACTTCATGGTGAGTGGGGTAGTGACAGAGTGACACTCACTGCATGGTGAGAGGGGTAGTGACAGAGTGACACTCACTTCATGGTGAGCGGGGTAGTGACAGAGTAACACTCACTTCATGGTGAGAGGGGTAGTGACAGAGTGACACTTCATGGTGAGCGGGGTAGTGACAGAGTGACACTCACTTCATGGTGAGCGGGGTAGTGACAGAGTGACACTCACTTCATGGTGAGAGGGGTAGTGACAGAGTGACACTCACTGCATGGTGAGAGGGGTAGTGACAGAATGACACTCACTTCATGGTGAGAGGGGTAGTGACAGAGTGACACTCACTGCATGGTGAGAGGGGTAGTGACAGAATGACACTCACTTCATGGTGAGCGGGGTAGTGACAGAGTGACACTCACTGCGTGGTGAGCGGGGTAGTGACAGAGTGACACTCACTTCGTGGTGAGAGGGGTAGTGACAGAGTGACACTCACTTCATGGTGAGCGGGGTAGTGACAGAGTGACACTCACTTCATGGTGAGAGGGGTAGTGACAGAGTGACACTCACTGCCTGGTGAGAGGGGTAGTGACAGAATGACACTCACTTCATGGTGAGCGGGGTAGTGACAGAGTGACACTCACTGCGTGGTGAGCGGGGTAGTGACAGAGTGACACTCACTTCGTGGTGAGAGGGGTAGTGACAGAGTGACACTCACTTCATGGTGAGCGGGGTAGTGACAGAGTGACACTCACTTCATGGTGAGCGGGGTAGTGACAGAGTGACACTCACTGCGTGGTGAGCAGGGTAGTGACAGAGTGACACTCACTGCGTGGTGAGAGGGGTAGTGACAGAGTGACACTCACTGTGTGGTGAGCGGGGTAGTGACAGAGTGACACTCACTGCGTGCTGAGTGGGGTAGTGACAGAGTGACACTCACTGCGTGGTGAGCGGGGTAGTGACAGAGTGACACTCACTTCATGGTGAGAGGGGTAGTGACAGAGTGACACTCACTGCGTGGTGAGAGGGGTAGTGACAGAGTGACACTCACTGTGTGGTGAGCGGGGTAGTGACAGAGTGACACTCACTGCGTGGTGAGAGGGGTAGTGACAGAGTGACACTCACTGTGTGCTGAGCGGGGTAGTGACAGAGTAACACTCACTTCATGGTGAGCGGGGTAGTGACAGAGTGACACTCACTGTTTGCTGAGCGGGTTAGTGACAGAGTAACACTCACTTCATGGTGAGAGGGGTAGTGACAGAGTGACACTCACTGTTTGCTGAGCGGGTTAGTGACAGAGTAACACTCACTTCATGGTGAGCGGGTTAGTGACAGAGTAACACTCACTTCATGGTGAGAGGGGTAGTGACAGAGTGACACTCACTGTTTGCTGAGCGGGTTAGTGACAGAGTAACACTCACTGTGTGCTGAGCGGGGTAGTGACAGAGTTCTTCATCAGAACTGGCAGGGAAACCATCTCACTGAGCTGGACAGCAGTGGTGTCTGTGGCCCCGCGGAGGCTTGGGTCCATGGGAAGACCCCAGGGGCCTCGCGTCACCTGCTTCAACAACTGACACTCTGGGGACGAAGCTACAGTAGGGGAGAGAAAGACCACAGGGAAGTTACTGAATGAAAATGGTTTGAAATATTTAACACATTGACTGCCAGCCGTTTTTTTTTTGCTGTAGGTAGCTTTTGCCAAGCCGTTTTTTGAGGATTCTGGCATGATTCTGGCTCATTTTACAAGAGCCGAGGATTCTTTTCTGCTTGGAGTTTGTCAACACAAAGTTCACAAAAGTACTAATAGAATGTGTGCTTTCTCTGTCTAAAAGAGTTAGTTTGTAGAGTTAGTAGTTATGTAGATATTAGCCGTTGAGTACAGCATGGTTTCAGCGTGTGAGACAGGAAGCTGAGATAATCGCAGTTTTGTGAAATTCAATCAAACAGGCAGAACAGTCACTTTAACCATTTATTTTTGGCATCAGTGAGAGATCAGACATCCAAACAATATAGTTCCGAACGCCCTCTCCTTCAACTCCTCCCTCCGTGGGCGTGTCTAGTGGCTTTCAGCCTGCGTTTGTCACAAGCGAGTGCTCTGCTGCTGCTGCTGCTGCTGCGAGTTTGAGCAGCCTCCCTCCCTGGCAGCGAGTTTGAGCAGCCTCCCTCCCTGGCAGCGAGTGTGGATAGGTCTCACTCGTCTCTTGGGTTTGAGAGCCCCGATGAAGCCCCGTGCGACTCTAGGCTTTATGCTGCCCACCCAGTCCATTTCTGGAACCCCCCACCGCAGCAGCGCGAAAGCGTCCCCGCCTACAGTATGAGAATGAGGCTCGTTCGTTTCTGACTGTAAAATCGCCAAGCCATTTCCTTGAGAATGGAGGAAGCAGCCGCGGGAGGCGGCTGCTTTTGGTTGACTTTCTCTCTGTCGGGAGAGGACCGTCGCCACCTAGCTGGTCGGTAAAATAGATTATACACATTCAATACTTCCAATATCTCCATAGGAGACGCGGGGGGCATTGATCCACGTAGCACCGTCAAAAAAAAAAAAATTCGATTTTTGACGTATTAATACGTCAGTGGCAGTCAACCGTTGGATTATTTTTGACGTATTGATACGTCAATGGCAGTGAACGTGTTAAAAAGAAAAACGACAACAACAAAAGAAGGCCGGACACAAGTTGGTTCAATTTGCTGGTGATGTCATTTTTGAGGTTGTTCACCTAAAGGCTGGCAAGTGAAGTCAAGCTTACATTAAATGCCTCACATACTTACGGCCGGGACACACATCTTGCGTCTGCTGTGCGTCTGCGTGGCGTTACCTGTTGATTTACATTTCGGCGCCCATGTTAACAGGTTACAGCAGCCACACCACCGGCATGAGATGCGCATCTCAGGCGCGTGTCTTGTGAGGCGTGAGACGCACGTCATCTAGAGAATAGAAGCGACGCCTATTTTTTCTGCTTACCGCGCGCGTATCTCTACACAAATAGACATTAAAATTATATTTTACAGGGTCAGCCACAGCCAATCAAGGCTCGTGGATGAGCTCACAGCTGCAGTTCTCCTGCCCTCTGAAAACCACATACAGTACATAGGCTACAACGTGGCTTCGTTCCTCCCCTCCCCTCCCCAGCCCACACACACACACACACACAAATCAATACTGCCTCGATTCTGAAGTGAGCCCAAGCGATCTTCAGTTAAAATCATCATTGTATTGTTTATAGCAAATTTAACTCATTGAGTGCCAGCCACTTTTGGAGAACGGACGCTCCCAGAGTTTCAGAGCGTTTTCAGTGATTTCTCGAGGCCCACAGAATATTGTGTGATATTACTATGTAAACACCGAACACGCACAAAGAACGATGAGACTCTATTGTATCAGCAGCAAAAAAAAGTTTATTGATATCATTTTCCGTTCTTTAGTTATCAGCCGCAAAGAAGATAGGTCAAAAACAGAAAAAATTGGCGTTTCCATCTAGAAGCTGAGATATTGAGCCTTTTGTGAAATATAGCATTTCAAGCACATGACTGACTCTGAAGGTAATATTTTCTGATGTGACACCTCAAAAATAATTTACTTCAATAAAACAGTGAAAACAAAGGAATTTTGTTTGGCAAAATAATATTTTTTAGCTGCAACCAGCAGCGCTGGCCCCTGCGTGCGCAGACCCTACACCTTCTTGCTGGTCTTGATTTACTGCTGGTGGGCATCAGATAGCTTGTTTGCCTGTCTCTGTCAATCGAGCCTGCTGTGTGGGTGTTGTGTGTTGTACGCTGCCCTGCGTGCCCCACCCTCCTCCTCCTCCTCCTTCATGGGAGTGTCTCTGCGCGACTCTGAGTGTCGCTGCGTTTGCTCTCGCTCTGCTTTTGCTGTCTGCACCCCCCGCTTTTTTACAGCCTGTCCCGGCTCCCAGCTGAGAATAATGTAACTTTTCAGAAAGAGGCTGGTGTCGGCAACTAAATCATATGCAGGGGCTATCGCAGCGGAGACGGAGGAGCTCAATTGTGGTGTCAGCAGATTGACTGCTGTTCACAGGCACAGCTAACGTTATGCTTCATGCATATCGATGCGATTTCCGTTTCCTCATGACTTCTTCTCTCTTTTCTCCTGGCCTTTCTCTAATCTGGAGAGCACTGTCGCCACCTAATGGGTCCCTAAAATAGCTTTTACACATTCAACAGCCACCATACTTTCACAGGAGATGGATCTGGCTTTGATGCACGTCCCACCGTCAAAAAACGCAATTGACGACTTTAGTCGTCTTTGGCACTCAACGTTACTAAAGCAATTGACGACTAAAGTCGTCATTGGCACTCAATGAGTTAATAAAAGGTCAACTCTATGGGAAGAGAGTTGGCAGACAGGCAGCAGCGCAGCAGCCACGCTGCCTGTGTGGATGCCGCGGGCGTGCCAGCCGCAGCCAGCACACCACGCACATGCACTAGGTAGGTACACGCAAGATGTGTGTCCCGGCCGTTACAAAGAAATTTGTCGTCGGCTATGTCTTCACTCAGGAGGGGCTTGTATTATTGCTGCATCATTGAAAATGCCCATCCCTAGCCTTCACAAAGAACATCATCTGTTTCTAGAATCATGGCAGTATCCTGAGAGTGGACACGGTAGTACTTCATTCACTTCACATATATACTGTATATTGTATATACGCTAACTCACACATGAGGGTGTAGCAGTCTTCATAGTGTTCCACCTGGTACTGAGCAGACAAGGACAGGAGGTACTCCTGCTCAGACTTTTCTCTCGGGGAGAGAAGATCCCAGCCGGCTGCCCAGGAGCCCACGCCCTCAGCCAGCTGCCCACCAGAGCTCCCCCATTCCAAACCTGGACAGAGATGTAAGGAACACTCAGTCAATTCCAACAAACACTCAAAACCATCTGTTGTTGGCATTAAGCTCACAACAATAAGCTATAAGTATACATCTTACTAATACAACGGGCGTGCATTTCTTCCAAGTTTTCAGCGCCAAAGCATTTAAGTCGAGACAAATCCCAAATCCCAAAAGGTAAAACAAATTATCGATTGCATAACAATGCCACACTAAGCTTTGAATGATAATCCAAAAGGACCAGCAAACAGAATGAGCTGCTGGACTTGGCAAACATTTGCACCAAGTTGGAGGAACAGATAATACTCTGATTCATTTACATTTTAATGAATGAAAGAGTTATTTTGTTTGATGTTTATATTCTCAGGATTTTAAACAAATCTCGAGGCATACTTGAGCTCACGCAACAGCACCGCGCAGTGTGTCTCACTACAGAGATCGAGAATCAAACGCACAAGTGTATTCGTGTATCACTTCTTCACTACCTTGACCGGCGTCTTGGTTGTCGTCTGGTCTCTGCTGGTCTCCGCTGGCCTTCACCACGCAGCCCACCCTCAGGGAGGAGTCGGACGAGTGGCCATAAACGTTGACCGGTAGTGGCGATGGAATCGATTGAGCTTGGGATACCACACACCCGACGCCCAAAGCTGAGTCTGAAGAGTGGCCATAGGCACTGCCGGGTAGAGGAGAAGGTTGGGGTTGGACTCCTGAAACCACACACCCGGTGCCTAAAGCAGAGTCAGAGGAGTGACCGTAATCGCTCCCGGGCAAAGGGGACGAGGCCGGTTCACTTCCGGATACCACACACCCTACTTTGAGGACGCAGTCCGACGCGTGCGCGTGCTTATTCCGGTGGAGTCTCGCCTCGGGTATGTTGGACACAAACCCGCCGACTTTGATGTTGGCGTCGGACGAGTGACCGTGGATATTGGGAGTCGGAAAGGGGGAAAGCGTCTCCGAAATGTTTTCCCCGACTTTGATGTGTGCGTCGGACGCGTGACCGTGAACGTTGGGGGAAGGTAAGAGGGCGACTACGTCGGAAACATGTTCGCCCACTTTGATGTGCGAATCCGAGGCGTGGCCGTGGATATTCTGAGCGGGTAGGGGAGTGACAAATTCCGAAACGTTTTCCCCAACTTTGATGTGGGCGTCAGAGGAGTGGCCGTGAACGTTGGGGGAAGGCAGTGGGGCGTTCACCTCCGACACGTGTTCTCCCACCTTGATGTGCGCATCCGAGGCGTGACCGTGGACGTTAGAGGAAGGCAGAGGCGCAGCCACTTCTGACACAAAATGTCCAACTTTTATGTGAGCGTCAGAAGAATGACCATGGCTGTTGGGTGAAGGCTGAGGGGCAACCGCATCTGAAGCTACGTCTCCAACCTGTGCACGGGCGATACGACTGTTAATTTTTGACAAAGGTAGAGCGGTGAGCACTTTGGAGATATGTTCACCAACATCATCATGAGCATCTGAGGTGTGAGCTTGAGTGTTTTCCACAAGAGGCTCAACCGCACAGTCGGTGGGAGCGGTCGGTACTTTGTGATCTCCAATTCTGAGGCTATGCTCTACTGCGGAGGAAGGAGCAGTCTGAATGCAGGGACTAGGAGTCGGCTCCTGGACCACACTATCTCCTTTTAAAGGCCTAACAGATTTAGTCTTGTCTTGTTTGGCTTCCATCATACTTCCCACCTCCTCCATCTTAGTCCCGGGCACCTCTTGTTCTGGCAAAGAGGCGACTGCCTCCTGCTTGTTTTCAGTCGTTGCATCGCTCCCATCCACCAACTGCACTGAGGCTTGTGAGGGATGTCCATGAACATTGGCTTTGGGTGTATCTAGAGGGGCCATTGTTGGGATATAGTGGCCTAGAGGAAAGCTGGATTTGGAGGCTTGGCCGTAGGGGCTGGCTCTGGGGAGAGTCTCCAGGACTTGAGACACATTCACGCCTATGGGGATGTGAGACAGAGAGGGGTGGGGGTAGGGGGCGTCGGGTTGGACTGCGGGCCCCCAGCGAGGCCTGGGCTGGGCTGAGGCCGGACCAGCGATGCCCTCCAGCAGACTAAAGGGGGCACTGAAATCATAGTCTACTGGTTGAAGTTTAGGAGGCGCTTCGGGGAGGTCAGAGCCAATGTCCTCTAAGGCCCCGTCCACCTGCTGACTGTCAGGTTTCCGTGACTTGGGGAGAACGTCGTTGATATCGATGTCTTCAGAGATGAGCGATGCCGCTGATGGAACATCCGATTCTGGAGTCTCCTCCTCTGATCGCTGTCGAGATGATTCTTGACTGCGAGATTCCTATTAAGTGAAGACATGTATTTAAGGATGTGGGGAGCACACTCAGAAAAAGCAAAAATACAATAAATACTTGTCAACGTGTTATTAGCCTAAAGGAGGCTAGCCCAGCCTAGCCTAGCCGGTTAGGCTGGGCTCTCTTCCATTATGCCATCTTGTGCCTTGTGGTGAGTTTGATTTGATTGTTATTTTGTGATTGATTGTTGATTGGTTAGATGTAGGTAGGTGTGTCTTTGTAAACTCCTTCTGTGATGAAGGGCTCTATGAATAAACGTGTTTTGACTAAAGTGAAAAAGATTGGGCTAATGAATGTGCCAGAACATATGTTGGCAGCATACCTGTGTTGGATGTGCTGCCGTCTGTTGTGCTGGGAGAGCCTGTGGCAATACGTCCATGGGAGGTCTCTCCTGGCCTAAGGGATATTTCTCCAGTATGGCCTGGAAATGAGTCAAGATAGCTTTAATCAAAAATGACTTCACTTATCACAAAACAAAAACAATAAGACAATCGCTTCAATCATCGTGTGTATTTTATATTCATTGACTACTATCAACCTGAGTCTGCAGTGTCTCACGCAGCAAGAACTGAGCACGGGCTTCGTCGAGTCTCATTCGCTGCACCCTCCACATGGCCCGCCTCTCTCTGCGAGCCGCATCCTCCGATAGGCGGCTGTACTGATCGATCAGCTCCTTCCTGCAATCAGAGGGCAGGAACACACAAGTGACATGTTAGTCAGTTGACTGGCGGTCTTATCCAGAGGGACTTGCAATGAGTGAACAGGTACAGATGCAGCAATCTTCAAATGGCGTCTGGAGCATTCACCTGCCAGCTGGCTGGCAGCCAGCTGTTAACTTAACTTAATATACTTAAGTGTATAAAACGGGTCTCATGGGTGTTTAAAACAAGGTTATGAATTCTGTTGCAAAAAAAACTCAAATCCAGCCTCTGTGGGACTTCTCCCTGTGCTCTCTCCTCTTAATAAACACTATAGATATCATTAGTTTCTCTAAAGCAATGTCCCTTATAGTGAAACAAAGTTCAGTTCAGCTGGCTGGCAGCTGAGAGGCCTTCGGCTGGGAGCACCAACTGAAGATGTTAGGTGTCGTGCTCATGGAGACTTCAACAGGACACTTGATGATCATCAAATGTGCAACCTCTAATTTAAGGGACGGTCTTTTCAACCGACAGGCCACTCGGCCACCAGGTACTTGTGTGACAATGAGCTTCATGTTAGCACTCAAACTGGAAATAAGTGGAAGTTAAAATATTCAAAAAATCTTCCAAAACTGGAACAAGACAGACAAGTCTGAAATGTGCCAACTTGTTTGAATAGTAACCTCGATTTGAGTCTTATTTTAATTTCTGTGCAAATCATCTGGCAATCAATGTTCCTCCGACTCTGTAATGATAAACTGTGTGTGTGTGTGTGTGTGTGTGTGTGTGTGTGTGTGTGTGTGTGTGTCCAGGGCGTCGGTCCAAGCAGTTAAGACCTGGCTCTCTGCTCCAGCTGCTCTTCCAGGGCTTGTAGTCTCTTCTCTCTGTCCTTCAGCTCCCTGGCAAAGCTGAAGTCATCGTCCTCCACCTTCTTCTTGGCTACATTTCGACACTGGTGCCAAAAATAGACACACACACACACACAGACACACACACACACACACACACACACACACACACACACAGACACACACACAGACACACACACACACACACACACACACACAGACACACACACACACACACACACACACACACAGACACACAGACACACAGACACACAGACACACACACACACAGACACACACACACACACACACACACACACACACACACACACACACACACGTACGTTATGGCTTTCAAAGTTATTCAAAGAAAGATGCATGCCCCTCTCCTTGCACATTTCTGAGCGATGAGGCAGAGCTATCAAAGGACAGTTTCTATCCCCGTCTCTCTCTCTCTCTTCCACACACATCCCTACCTCTTGCTCGTGCTCCAGGTGCTGCTTCAGCTCATCAAAACGCTCCCTCTTCCTGGCCTCCTCGGCCAGACGTTGCGACACCTGGCGCCCTGCAGGGGGCGAGAGAGAGAGAACAGTGGGCTGCTTACCCCCCACACCCAGAAGCACAGAACATCACACTCCGTCTCTCTCTCTCTCTCACGCACACAAACACCACAGCCACATCGCCATCTGCCTCACACACATGCATAATATGCCAAGGCACGCACGCGCACGCACACACACACACGCACACACACACACACACACACACACACAGGCAGGCAGCATTAGGTCGCCGCCCCCTGAATCTTTGCCACACATCCTTTGAAGTCATAAATTATACGAGCAAAGTTTGCTAAACTATGTGAGCGATGATTAGATTTCACAGCCCGTAGTGCTGGATGTCGTTCAAACTCTTCCTCGCTGCCTTTGCCCCCGTGCATCTCTCCACCTCTCTCTCTCGCCTGAAATGAATGAATGGAGTTCGAGAAAGCTCTCCGTCAAGAGCCAACAGCTATTCCAGGTTATTATCAGACCTGGGCCATGTGTTGAAGGTGATGTGTGTGTGTATGCACATTAAGCACTGCATACGATTACAGTGTGTGAAACGGTGTGTGTGTGTGTGTGGCAGTGTGTGTGTGTGTGTGTGTGTGGCAGTGTGGCACGTATCACTAACCGCGGATGCTCTCCAGGGTCTTGGCTGCCGACTCTCTGACCTGATTGATCAGCTCGTGGCGTGCCTGCTCCGTGCGCAGGGCCTAGCGGAAGACGGACAAGAGATCGTCATTAACAAAGATCTATCTGCCTGCCCTGTGGCTCACCTCTCCTCCTCCTCTGCCACTTACATGTACAGTCAGCAGCAGCACTGCTGGCGGCACACACAATGTGTAGGCCAGGCCGCGCTACACTACATCACACGGTGCACACACGCCTCCGACGATAGTGCATCATTTTAACGATTGGCTGCTGAAAACCTCTACACTTGAGGTGTAGAGTCACAATCATTGATCATGTTATGTGAGAAACTTTCTCTCTATATATAATGTTACGGTTTATTTTATTTCTTCCAGAAATATTTCAGAATATTTGCATATAGAAAACATATCTCTACTAATATAACACAATAATGATTAAAGATTCATGTTTTATAGCTAGTCATGAAAGTTTACACCAAATAATTGGTAGGTCTTTCGTGGGGAAGAAATCCTCTGCTGCCACACAGTATTAAGTGATGCGTTTTATGTTCCCAGCAGCAACAACAGTAGTTTATTTGGAATAAATAAAAGAAAAACATAGTGGTAGTAACATAAGCCTGAGCACAGTCATAGCTAGCACTCCACGGCTGAACAGGAACGGTATACAGAACCTCGCACTTCATCGACAATCAGGCGCAAGTCTCAGTACCTGCTCCTCCCTGCTGATGGCGCTGTGCTTGGCAATCCTCTCCATGCGTCCGCGGTACACTGCGCAGTCCCTCTCGATCTGCTCCACCTCCGGCAGGGAGAAGGTGACGGAGATGCGAGGCACCGGCAGCTCCGACCCGCAGATGTAGTGCTGTGTAGAGGACACACAGTTCACAGGACGTTAGCTACTGTATGTCCCAGAATGCATTGTAGAGGGGACACAGTTCACAGGACGTTGGCTATGTCCCAGAATGCATTGTAGAGGACACACAGTTCACAGGACGTTAGCTATGTCCCAGAATGCATTGTAGAGGACACACAGTTCACAGGACGTTAGCTATGTCCCAGAATGCATTGATTTAAAGTGCCCTTTGTTAGCCCAGGTCATAGAAGCCCATATGAACGCTAGGGGTGCACCGATCGATCGGCAAGCAATCTGTTTCGGCCGATTTTACCCACAAATATGCGATCGGCGATCTGCAATTTTTTTATATAAAAATAAATAAATAATAATAATAATAATAATAATAATAATAATAATAATAATAATAATAATAATAATAATAATAATAAAAATAAAAAGCCCTATCACTAATCAGGCTTTCCAACGATATAAAATACAATGCCAATTGGTATTATTAAAGGGGAGAAATAATCGACCTAAAATAATGTTTCCAAACTTTCTTTGAGGAGTTTATATATCGGTGATCGGTGATCGGTAATCGGTGATCGGTAATCGGTGATCGGTCGATGATCGGTTGGGCAGATATTTCCCATAGGCGATCGGCAATCGGTCGCAAAAAACGTGATCGGTGCACCCCTAATGAACGCAGATGATACGCGATGTGCAAAACAAACCTGTGGGCAGCAGATCTTCAGCAGGTTAATGGTCTTGCCGCAGACGTACACGTCATTGGCAATGTGTCTCAGGAAGACAGGAACACAGTCCTCCACATCCTTTGAGATCAGAGTGTAGCCTTGAACCCAGAAATGTTTGTCTGCAACGGAGAGAGACCTATAGCATACTGTTGTATCATTCAGGCCCAAGTAGTTTGGCTGTTGCCTTATGACCGAGAAGCAATATTCCAAAGGAAAAACAAAATAATAGCGGCCGAGTGATACTCTGCCTTTGCTGGGCCAAAAACTTTTCCCTATTAGTATGACTTACGGGGCATGGCAAAACTCCGGCCGCTTGAATTAACACTTGGAAATTGTTAGCGCTTAGCTCAGTGATCCTAAGCAAAAAGCAAAAAGAGGGACATGAATGCACTGGGCTTCCAGAGCACTTTACAGAAAGCCTGCGGCTTGCCAAGAAAGCTTAGCCCGCTGATTGCTTCCCAGGCTGACAGACTTGGAGGAGAACAATGACATTTGTGTGTCCTCCAAGAAGCAGGAGTGAGGAGCGCACAGGGTCACTGCAGGAGTTGATGAGGTGTAGCCGATGAGAAAATGAACCTCTAAGCCAGACAAAGCTGAGGTGACTCTCTGACCTTGGATGGGGCGCTGCATGTTGTACAGTATTTGGACAGGCTATATAGGTTCAAATAAATACATATTTATGGAGGGCTGTCATTCTAAGGCAGACAATTACACTGTATACTACGGTCAGAAATTGGATTTTACCGGGTTGATTCTTTAACAATTCAATTCTAATGATCCGATTGCTGAGCAGTTCCCCAATTGGTTCCTTCCTTGTATATCCCTTTATAGCGCCCCAAAACATAGTAAAAGTGCAACTGAATTAATTGAAATTCAGTCAACCAGTTCTTGAGGGTCATTGCAGCGCCTGTATTCACCACCGCAGGGCCTCATCTCCTCCTGTCTCAAGGCTCCTTTCCTCCCTTCCTTCAAGAGTCAAGTCATTAATTACACTACAAAAAGGTTATTTGACCCGAGTCTCGCAAAGACCAATTATAAGAGGAAATTATAAGAGAAAACTAATTTATTTTTAGAAAACATTTTTTTTAAGCCATCATCACGGCGAGCCAGCTCATGAGTATAAACTAACATTGATTTGGCCGCGGGCGTCGGAGCAAAGCAGCGCCTTGCTCCATCATTTCCGCTTGTCCCCGGCTTACAGAGGGGAGATACCAGGGGAAATACGCTCTAGCCTAGTTAGCTGTGACAGCCACGGCTTTTCATCCAAACATTTGCTGGCTAAAGCAAAAGTGTGTAAGTGTGTGTGTGTGTGTGTGTGTGTGTGTGTGTGTGTGTGTGTGTGTGTGTGTGTTCTCACCTCTGAAGCTGAGGTAGTCCTCATTGACCTGGATCATGAATTCCCCGTAAACATCTCGGAACACGCCGCTATATACCCAGTCAGACACAAACCTGTGTGTGGCACAAGGATTTTTTTTTTATATACCAAACAAATGACCAACTAGCCGCCTATATTAATGCATAGAATGCTGTCCTCAGGTTATGCCATAATGTTTTCAAGATCAGTGTTTTCCCCCAGAAGATTTTTCAGGCGTGGAGGGATTTCGAAACGTACCCCGACCACAACGGTGGGGGCCCTCGCTGGCGACGCTAAACTTTTAGCTAACCTGTCCTATCCCAAGTATCATCATACTATTATGGGATGCGATGCGAACAGTTGTATTATGGGATGTGCGTTTTCCCAGGCAACGACACACGTTGACACGTTTTGGAACAGCGGCGCACGCTGGCATGATGCTCCTAAAAGCAAAATGCTTATTGTTTTGAATGATTTGGCATCTTCTATTACTGTCAACACCAGTATTGTTATATTGTAATAATATGCCATAAAGGTTTATTGACATTTTGGGGAGAGCAGGGGGAGGGTAACCTGACGCTGCCAGATGGACGGTTTAGCTCCACATTACGTTTCACTAAACCAGTCGAACTGGGAATGCAGTAACCCGACCCGCTGACGGAGGCGGGCACTTTTTCCAAGCTACTTGGCAGGTGATTGGATGACCCATCTGTCTATCACCGCTGGTGCGTGTTAACTTCAACCAATCAGATCGCCGAAGGTGCCTGTGCCCGATCTCCGTGGTATTCATTGATTGAGTCCTCACCGTCCTCATCGTCGTAAAGTCACCTTCGAAGCATGAAGTTAGATTATAACGAACTAGTTGTGTGGCTTAGCCTTCCCAAATGTTGAGGGTCGTTTTTTAGAATTTAATACATAGAATTGGGAACGTTACATTCAATTTCATTCAGACTGCCTGTCACTTCCGCGGCGGCAGCCATGTTGACGAGTGAAAAGAACTACAAAGACCATGTACCCACTACTTGCCCAGACGAGCCTGAGCCCGCCTAAGGCTGCCGCTGATTCGTCGAGCCGGCATGGTTCGGCCAATCATCTTAACTGCCTGTGCATGACAAGATGGATTACGTCGAGAGAATCTCTTTTGATCTCGCGAGGTTATCCATCTTGCAAGCAAGGTTAGGGGGAGGGGGGGATGCAAAATAAATTCTGGCCTGGCCGGGGCGCCGTTGGCCTGGCGGGCCCGCCAGGCCTGTAGAATGGTAGGGGAGACACTGAAGATACACTTGAGCATAAGGAGGGCAGTGACTGACCGTGTGTAGGGCTCACAGCTGCTCTTGAGCAGCGACAGTAGCACCGGATAGTTCTCGTTGCTGCAGTTACTCTGGGCTTCATTGTACAGGTAGGACAACATCTTCACACCCTGAGGAGAGCCACAGTGCACCACTGAGCTGACGTGCCATCTGATAGGCTCAACACGGCCGTGATGGAGGACATATTGCAGGCTGCAGATAAAAAGTGAATACTTACCTTAGGGAAGGTAGCCTGGCCGACACCCAAGGGTCCATCTACACAGCACAGTTCTGACAGGTACCTTAGATTAAACAGAATAGAGATTTTTTGGATCTCATAAATCTGCATCAGTGCACCGTCCGCACAAAACTATACAGTGAGCTCACTGGTTAAGAGATAGCTGAATAAACTGTAAGCATTAGCATTTTTCTCTTTCTAGCGTTATGCCATAGCTTCTAGCATCTTCACTTTTGGGTGCAGGGATGATTTTGTTTCATTTAAAAAAAAAAATCATCTTTGGCTGACTGGCAAAAATAGTGAATGTGGTACATTTTTGAATATATTGGTCACTGAGGCCAGGCAACAACAAAAAATGCTTCCTGCACGGATTCACTGGTTCCAACAGTTATCTGTCTTTGTCAATAAGACTAGAGTCCAGCGAGCGCTTGAATAGAGGGGTCAAATCTCACCGGAGTTGCCGGCCCACTTTCCGGAAGAGGAAGCCAATAGTCAGCAGGCTGAGGGTGGGCGGTGTGCTGAGAACACAAGCCCGGTAGTAATGCAGGTACTTCCGCAGACCACCTGTAAAAGCCTTGGAGAAATACACTTTTATTATTATTATTATTATTATTATCATTATTGTGGCGGTCCGACAGCAGAGACAATTAAAGACTTTCACCTTATTGCCCGCGGGCCCTTTTAGGGCTGTCACTTTTTCCCAAAATAAAGTTCAAACGAACTTTAATTGCCCGCAAAATGTTTGAATATATTTGAAGTTTTTCGGTTAATTAAAAAAAAAAAAAAAAAAAAAAAAATTGGCTGCATCCAACTCGAGACAACTTTTCAGACCCTGGAGACAATCTTTCTCAGAAGAGACTAACGCGACAAATCTGGAGACTTTTTCTGACATGGGATTAACATTACCAGCAAGCAGCAATTGGTTAATTTTGGTTACGGTAATTAAAAATAAAAATAATAATAATAATAATAATAATAATAATAATAATAATAATAATAATAATAATAATAATAATAATAAAAATAAAAATAAAAATAAATTGAACAGGTCAATTATACATTCGATCATGCCTTCCTCCCCCACATTCCCCCACAAGTTAAATTAGAATTTCGAATAAAAAGTGACAGCCCCAGGCCCTTTAAGAGATGAGCGTAAGCAAGTATTGGAATAAACATACGGTGGATCGTTCCTGCAAACTCCACATTATTATTATTATATTATTGTTATTATTATTATTATTATTATTATTATTATTATCATCATCATCATCATCATCATCATCTATGCTGGTTTACTTTAAAACCATCACTGATAGCAAAATGTATAAACACGTAGTTTACTGTGTGTGCATGAGTGGAGAAGGGAGGGAGAAAAACTGCACTCTCTCCTTGCAGATTACAGATACAAACATACCTGAAAGACGAGGCCTCTCTTGTTGGCACTCTGCAAACAGAAGCAGCTGAGCCTACAGTAATGTGTGCCATACTGGGCCAGCTCCCCCAGGAGGCGAGACACGCTCTCTGGGGAGGCTCCCGACACACACACGCCGGGTCTGACGTCAAACTGCATACACTGTGGAGGAGAGAGCATCATTACTAGCCCCCAATGCTAATGATCAAACTTAGCTGGAGGAGAGAGCGAGACGGGGAGCGCGACAGAGAAACGGCATTCAACTCGGATGATAATAAAAAGTACAATAACAATCTTTCTAGAAAATAGAGACTTTACAAGAGAAAGGCATCCTTGGCTCCACTGTGATTTTATATTCTGCCTCAGGTCTATTATAATTTATTTATCTTGCCTTTTATTGCATCTTGTTAGACGATTCAGTTGACTGCTAGAAATTGTGAGCTTTTATGGTCCCCCCCCCCCCCTCTTCTGACTCTATTGATGAGAGATATTTTTACAAGCCAGCTTTTCCCCCACATGCACTAACTGATTGTTGCAAATTATTCTCTTGTGTTTTTTTTATACTTGTACTGTGTTTTAATCACTTTATATCTTATCACTGTGATAATAAATAATATAAGATAGCACTTTTGTTCATTCCCTTGGGGAAATTCAGGAATAAAACTAAAATATATACTGGAAAGTAAAGTACAGACCTCGGACAGCAGCTGAATTATATTTTATTACATTTTACAGAGTGATTTATTTATTTGTTTATTTGGATGGGACAGTGCAAAATTAATGAATGAAACCATAGAACAGATAATAAAACCTGGAACATAGTAAAAGTGTAAAAATTGCCGGATTTAGCACGAGGCTAATTTCCATCCGTTGTCCCCATGGTTACTGAATACAATGGAATGGAATGGAATGTACCTGATTGAGAGGGAAGGTAGTTGATGTCACACCGATCAGTACGTTGAGGAGGTCAGTTACCAGGTGGGTCTGGGAGTCCAGGGGTAGAGGCAGGAGGGGAGAGGGAGTAGTAGTGCTGACAATCCTCATCTCCCCCTCCCACAGTCGATAGAGCTGGTCAAAGGCCTCCCTGCCCCCTTCTGTTAGATAGGGGAACTCCCTTTTTCCTGGAGGACTAGTGGGGGAAACACAGATTTAGACAGACAGATATAAGCAGCTTGTTACCAAAAATAAATAAACAAGGCTAGGTGGAAACCTAGCATATGGCCAGCGCGGGAAAAGCATTGTTGAACCTGTTGGCATTGTTAATGGGAAGGGCTGTCAGTGGCAAACGTATGATGAGCTCTTCTCCTAATGTCTCCCGCGGGTGGGGCTTGAGCAGAGCGCACACACACTCACACGCACACACACACTCGCGCGCACACACTCGCACGCACACGCACACACACACACACACACAACCCAGCTGACGACATGTTCCTCTCCCGCCCTCCAACCCAGGCGCTGACACACATAAATTAATAATAGATAATAATTATATTTATTTTTACCACACCGTGCAATTGTGGAATATTTCAATGTTGGCCAAAATAAAATAACAATTTTACTATATGAATTAACACCCTAAGTCTAAAGCACATTTTTAGAAGGGGGGTATACTGTATATATATATATATCTCACAACTAGAACAAGTTGTAAGCATGACTGGTAATTTGGAGACCATGTTGGCAAGCTTGTGCATAATATTTTAGATCCCTTGGTGTGCAGCAGGCAGATTGGCTCGCAGATCGACTGGACAACTATAGTCTACGGGCCTGCACTGGCCAAAAACCCATTGAAGCCATTATAAAAAATTGGATTTTATGGATTTTATTAGGAGCTCCCCACTACCAACAATGATTAATGAATGTTCACAAAAGATGGACAAGAGGGGGGGGGGCAGGCATGGGCAGTAGGTATGCTTATGGGTCAGCGAGGTTGTATAATTTTTCAAAATTTCTATGGCACAATTTACAAATCACCTACCAGCCAACAGACTCCCAGCAACGGCGTTTCGCAGGCTCAAAAGTGCGGAGGGCCTCCCAGATGTCGAGCTCTGGACTGGGGCTGGGCTCGGACTGGGAGTCTGGGGTCATGTTGGAGGATGACTGGAAGCCCTCATCCTCAGACTGGTCCAAACAGTGGGGGACCTGCACAGACAATGGGACTGATGATAACCACTGAAGCTTGGTAAGCTCAAATTGAAAATTATGAACTTGCGCCGACCTGGCTGTATAAACCTTAAACTCAACAACAGGCATTAACTTTGATACTAGCTGTAGCAGTGTAAGCCAGTCTCCTACCCTGATAGCCAGCCCCGTTACATCAACATTACTCGGAACAGGAGGTAGGTCCAGCCTGATGTCCATGTCTGATGTATGAGTGTGCAGCAGAGCTCCAAACAGTGACAGCCTGGTCTCCTTCTCGAACCTATCCTCCACTTCCAACGTAGTCCTTAGAGCCAGTAGCCCTGTGCCTGGAGGGGCGTCCATCAGCCCCAGAGTGCCACACAGACTCCCCTGGAACCCCCACTCCTCCGCGCACATTAGCCCCCATGCACGGGCCTCCAGCCTCTGGAGCTCCTCGCTCTGGTAGCTCCAGGGAGCGGGCCTCCGCAGCACGGGCCTCTCTCGTCTCATGTAGTCCTTGCTAAACGAGGTGGGTGGCGGGGGTACCGAGCCGGCTAGCTGTACCAGGAGCTCCAGGACTGAGTCCACTTCCCTCAGGCCAGAGGGCGCCTCCTCGGGAAGCCTTCCCAGCTGCTCCTCCAACCTCTCCGCTTCCTCCTGGCACCCTGCCACCCTGAGGTCAAAAGAGATCATCAGAACTTTGTTTCTGGGTGGGGTGGTGGCTGTGGCACTGGGTCTCGAGGCAGCAGGGCCTTTAGAGGTGGTGGCATCTTGAAAGAGTTTGGAGAGCAGGGCACCGTAGGCACGTTTTTTGAGGGCTCTGCGGACACCTTCTCTTGACACTCCGCCCAGGGCACGGCGTTTGAATGACACCCCAGAGAGGCTGCGGTCACACAGAGCACCCAGCAGCTCAGTGATGCTGCTGCTGTTGGATGTGATGGGGTCATTATTGGGGCTCCAGTACATGGTGGTGGGAAGCGGTCTCTCTTGCCTCAACCTGTGTGGGTCATGGTGAAACAAAATGACGTCAGACATTTCAGCAGAAACTGGACGAACTCGCACTCCAAACAAAGCTCTTAAGACAGACTTCTTTAGCTTTGTATCATTAGAACATCAGTAGTATATCAGAAAACTGTAAACGGTTTTGAAGTCTGTCATTTAATTTGAGTTAGTGTGGACCAGTGATGTCACTGGTCCACACTTTAACACTCAATAACTGTCAAATTAAATGACAGACTTCAAAACAGTTTACAGTTTTCTGATATACTACTGATGTTCTAACGATACAAAGCTTTTTGAAAATGGGCAGAGTGTTCCTTTAAGACAGACTTATTTAACTAAACGTTAGCTCTACTCGTAAATTAACCATAGATAGCGCTATAGCTAACGTCAACAGTAAACCCGACTAAGCTAACGTTACGGTATGAAACGGCACAGCTTGTCAGTAAGGTGCATGCTTCTGGCTAATATTTACCCTCGCGATGCGGCGTGTTACCAATGTTCTCAATCTTGACTGTTTGAGTCTTGTATCCACCACCCGCAACGACTCATTTCTCCAACGTTAACGCTAGCTAGTTAGCGAGCTATTGCTAAGTGCTAACGATAGCTGGCGGTCATCATGCTATAGTTTAACAGCTAACGCTAGGTGCCTACAGTAGCAAGTGCAACCTGAGTGTAACTCAGTCACTCGACCATCGGAAGCAGCTCCAATGTTTGTAAACGCATCCGTAGTAGTAACGTTATCATATTTCAAGATGCTATGTTATTATGTTGCACTGGGTAGCATTTGTCATCTGCAGAGGCTACAACCATTGAACAACCAGAGATGCTCTTGCTCTGCCCACAACAAAATAAAAACCCGCCCCCTTGGATATGATTGGACAACAGACTGAACTGTCTCAGATGATTGGCTGACACGCTGATCAATCAGGGGACTATATTTGCATATTAGCACGCGGGCTCGTGAACAGGCGGGCCACTGTCAGTAAGCTGTCAGTGTGCTAGACCGAGGAGACACTTTTAAATGAAAGGCTTTTGGTTGTTGGTGATTGTCCTATAATGGAAGTCTTTATAGCAGTGGTTCCCAAATGGGTCCTTGAGAGGGTTTAAGGGAAACACAAGCAAAATGAGATATACCGTAGTTTAATTTCATGGTTACTTACTTCACCAGTGTTGGGCAAGTTACTTTCAAAATGTAATATACTACATATTACTATACTTTCATTTGAAAGTAATACATTACTTTACAATATTACTTTCTGTGTAGAGTAACTCATTACTTATTACACTACTTTTGCATTACTTTCACCAAAATAACAGCAGCAGCAGAATGACATTGCCGCCCCGGAACCATCCCGAAAAATAATTTCAACCACCTTGAAGTCAGTGTAAACAGTCCAAAATTCTAAATGTTATTATTTTCCTTTCTTATTGTCATCTATAGTGGTTATTTGCATAAAAACACACAGTTTGATTAGGAAATGATTGTATCTTTTTGTAATATGTGCTTTGATTTAATAAAATGTATCTCAATTTGTAACTTGAGTTAATTGACAAAGTAACTGGTATAATATTACTGAGATCCTATAAGTAATAAGTTATATTACTGAGTTACTGCTAAAAGTAATATATTACATGTAATATGTTACTTTTGTAATGAGTTACCCCCAACACTGTACTTCACTATCTAGAAGTTTATGTTATAAGGACTAGACTGTTTTTCTTATAGTTTCATTCTCACCACTCTTACCACTTACAACAAAAATCTCAGGTGTGTGTGCCTATGCCATACATCTTCTCAGATGGTGTCCTTGGGGTAATTCTTCTCAGATGGGGGGGGGGGGGTCATTTGGGGATCTTGACCTGAAAAAGTGTGGGACCCTCTGGTTTGGAGGATTTAAAATCTACTCATCATATCATCCCGTTAGGCTAACCCAGCAGGATGTCACATTTCACAGGTGAATGCAGGTTCCAATTAAAGATTAAAAGTAGACCCAATACAAAAAAAGTTGTCTTTTCATTTGCTCTCAGGTTAATCCTGGGACCTACGCTCTACAAAAACTTCTTGGCAGCTTTTAAATTATTCATCAAAACTGTTTAAAATGACACCACCGTCATTGTTTTATTTTCACCAAGTTCACCTCTTCCCCCCCGAGGCAGAGGAAATCAAAGCCAAATCTCATTAGGTTTGAAACATGTGGAGGTGCAACGCAGCCTGCTGGTAAACACCACCATCTCCTGCAGGAGAGACTGGCTGCTGTGCGTTGGGGCCTCCCAGGCAGGGAAACTGATGCCAGGAGCATGCAGATTTTAACCCAATTTCTGCTAAGAAACCCTGCAAAAGAGGCTTACTTGAAATAATTATGGGCTACTCGGTGTGCCATGTTGTTGTAGTAGCATTGATTTTCTGGAGGTGGAACTAGTGCATGAGAGCAATGCATGGCGAATAGGGTTTCGCTCCCCTCCAAACGATATAGGACTAAAGCCATACATTTAAAGATGAATGTACGTTCTTGCCTTTGATTTTCCTTCAGATCAAGGATAGCGTGTATGTGTATAAGATGCGGGGCTTGCGATAATTAAGTGTAATCACTCTTGCTTTGGTAGCAGCCCTTGAAGTTAGTCTCGCGGTGCAGCCTATCTGAGGCTGCATCATTCTGCCTAGTTAGAAGTCGGCCTCCACGGGCCCAGCCCGTCTTTGATATCGCCACCCCTGCGTCGAGGTTTGTTAAGCAGCCAGATGAGGCAATTTTGCCTTTCATCTTTCCTCCCTTTTTTAAATTTCATTCTTAGCAGTCGCTACTTAATGTTTTCACAGCAATTTTCTGCCTTCACTGGGGACCACAGAGATGTTGGTATATTATAATTCATTTCATGCAGACCTTGGTTTTCGGTATTGTAAGCATTGTGACAGGCAAATGCTGGGTATTGGAAAACTAGATGTATCCAGGGACCATAAAAGGCTAGATATGAAGACTGATACTGTCACACAATGGGTAGTAACACTATAATGTACAAGAACATCTGTTCTTGGAAGTAAAACTCATGTTGCAAGTGCTTGGGCATCTCCTCCAGTACATGGTTGGGGTGTGAGAGAGATTATTCTTGTCATAAATCATTTTTATTACTCCTGCTTATGCATAAGCAGTGAATCTGATGTAGAGTTCAGTATCATGTTACCGAGCTGCTGTACAGATGCCAAAGACCTAGATATTCAGTTCCTGAGACAAGCTGCTTGCTTGTGCTGGTGAAGCAGCTCGACACTTTGTTGCCTGAGGCGGTTTTTAAGCCATGCAATATGCATGAGAGGTGAGCGTGTCCAAATGAAACAAATCGAAGCTATGAAAGTGAAAGAAACACAGCAGATACAAAGGGCATTAACGTCTCTGAGTTTATTCACGGAGGAGTGTATGATGAAACCTGTGAGTGGTTAACCGCTCCGTCCACACAACCTTTGGAGGAGTTGGGTTCATCCAGTACAACCAGATCATGTACAAGATCAACTTCTTCTGAGCTGCCTTGCATGGGGGGAAAATGTTGGCTTCCTTTAACGGTCCTGTATTGAATATGAAGTGTCCCAGTTTCTTTTATCATCACGGCACATTCACAAGTTTCAAAATGGAAAAAAGGTCTCGACAACTGCACAAACAGGATTTTTTTTCCCAGGACTCAATGCATAGGATTATACAGTTAGAATACAGTATTTCAACAATTTCTTTTTACAAAGGTTTATATGGTATAGGAAACAAAAAATAAAAATAACAACTGCACAGCAGTAAGAAAGGTAATTTGTCGAGTATAGATAGTCATTTATCATACACACTGTGGAATATCTTCGAAACACAGGGCGAAAAAGAAACACCATTAGAACAATTTTGCGATTATACTCAATAATCTACATAGGGATGCCCTTTTGACTTCAGACTAATTTAGGAATGTCAGACATTTTCATGGGAAACCCAAATCACATTGGCCAATGTTTTACATCGATTCATTTGGGCTTTTTTGCCTTAGCCACCAAAGTCCTACTAAGCACACACGCCACAGACATCCAAAGGAAACGCACACATGGAAACCGCAACCATAACATAAATCATACTGAAATGTCTCCAGCCTATTGGCACACAGACGGCTGCAGCGGGGCAGCTAGCATTTTTGACAGCACACAAGATATCACAAGTCCAAATACATTGCTGTTGTCTATAGCACTATCATCATAATCACCTAGGTTTACCGATAGAATAATTTAGAAACAATATATATGTATCATCCTATTCAATAAGGCACATTTTTGGTTAAAGAAAGGCTCTGAAAGAAGCGTCTTGCATCACTCTGTCAGTGACAGGAGTCAGTGGTAAACAACAAGGATGGAGTCTGCAGTCGGCATGCAATTAAGATCAAAAGCCTCCCCCTGCTGATTCCATTATACAGAGTGCCACTCTGCACTGTGCCGAGTGCCACTCTGCACTATGCTGAGTGGGCAGTGCCAAGTGCTGTTGGTCAGGATGCCAGGGTGCCATGCTGAGGAAGCAGGCAGGGCGACAGACAGGCAGGCAGGCAGGCAGGCAGGCAGGCTCAGGCTCTGAGCAAACCTCACTTTAGCCAAGGCAGGAATCGCTAACATTCTGGGGTCTTCATGTTTTGTCACTACACACATCCTCAGATAGAGGGCGCACAATTAAACCATTTGTCAACAGGAGTATACGATTTTCGGATGAAATGTAGGGGGGGCACTGAATATAGCCCAAGAAAAATCAAAACAGACCATCCCCGCCCTGTTGACCCTTGGCGCTGACATTGACATATCAATATTCCAATTACTATAACAATTATGTACATGATTAAACCCGACCTCCTCCACAACATCAGACCAAGGCTAAAAACAATTATAACTTGTTCAAAACGTACCATTTAAGTACCAACTGCATCTCTGGCCAATTATTAACATCAGCAATATTTCATTTCAACAGAGGAGGCAGACTGCGTGTTGATTATTTGGAACATTACAAGGGTAATACTATAAAATGGCACTACATAAATCATAACACTGAAAATGCATGAATCATGAAGATGGATAATTTTCTAATGTATTGCTGAATTGCTACCGTAGTTGAATGTGTTTAGTAAGATAACGTCGCTGTCTAATGTCTCGGCACTACAGCTTTGTGGCTTATGGTACATTGACATTATTGCAGGAATATGAGTGACGTAGCTCCATGACACAATATCATTGTTCTTGACACAGCGAGACTTACATAACTAGTTTTTCCTCCTCTTTTTTTTAGCAAATAAAAATCTTTGAAAACAATCATTCAAAAACTGAACCGTCCTTTAAAAACTTTTGACTGTTGTATTTCTGTGCTTTAGTTGGAGTGGAATGTATCACGACACTGTACAATAAAGGGAGACAGACTGTGCTATTTATCGATTTCCACAAGCACATACTGCGATCGAGGTTGAAGCAAAAGTGAGTACAAAACAAAACACACAATTGAAACATTTGTTTAAACTATTGGTGACCTGTCATTCGTAAGAGCCTGTGCATCGCTAGATCGGCCAATGTCCCTGTCAGGACCCTTTGGTCTCTGTCATATAGCTCAGTGAGCGCGCAGGCTCCGGTGTGTCACTGGGTACGGGGCCCTTTTCACAGCAACCGTATCTGAGGTGGTAAAGCAGATGTAACCAGGGGCGGACTAGGATCATAATTCAGGCCGGGCATTAGATACCAAGCAGGCCAGGCAGATACGGGCCCACGCACAGGGGCGAAAAATTTGGGCCGTTTGAAGCTCAATTTGGGCCGTTTGAAGCCCAATTTGGGCCGTTTGAAGCCAGATTTGGGCCGTTTAAAGTCAGATTTGGGCCGTTTGAAGCCCGATTTGGGCCGTTTGAAGCCCAATTTGGGCCAAGTCCAATTTTACAATGAGATGCACCCACTTTAAACCTGAATAAAGTAATAAAACCACTAGTAAACCAGTAGGCGGCGCCTGGCCTGCTGTTCAGTGAGTGGCCTGGCCTGGCCACCGGGCATTTGCCCGACGTGCCCGATTATGCAGTCCGCCCCTGGATGTAACCAAGGGCCCTGGCACTGGCACATGGAACCATCATTAACGGTATTGGGTACACCCGCTTTACTTCCTGCTTCACCACCTCAACGGTTGCTGTGAAATGGGTCTATGGGGGGATTAAAACGACAGAAAGTGGGCGTCCCTTCGCCCTCAAGCCTGACAGTAGGCACCCCTGTGTGTGCACATACATCCACGCGCGCATTTACAAACGCACGTAAACGCGCACTTACGTTTAGGGAGAGCGCGCGCGCTTTGCCTCACGTCCACGCCGTACTTCACATGCACACACACACACACACACGCACACACACAGGCTAATAGAAACACTATGCGCACCACAAGGCGATCAATTTAAAAAGATATTTTTTTTTTCCTTATAAAGCTTTCCGCATAAAGACTGCACGATAAAAAAAATATATAATACAATTCTTAAAACCATTTTTTACACAGGAAGAAATTGAACATCTGATTATCTCCTGTGCCAGTGTTGCACACAGGGGCTTAATTCTCAGACTTGTCCCGCACTGCATTCTGGGAACAATATCCAGTGAAGCGTGAGTGAGTGCACAGGACCTTCAAGGTTTTGGCAAGTGAGCTTTAAGGCGTACCTATGACAGCGTAACCCATCATTTTCTCCCTCCCCTTTCACTCTATCTGTATTTCATTAGTCCCTGTTACTCCACTGTGCTGCAGACACTTAATTGTCCCAGGGTTAAAAATGTACAATATATCTGCCCGCCTCGGTCCCTTCTCTCCTTTCCTGATTCCCTTGTTTCCTTCTCTTGACAGAAGAAGTAAGCCCCTGTGGACACTGGCAGTACCCTACATTCCCGATCCCTCCCTCGCTCCCTCCCTCCATCCAGTGGGTTAGAGATCCGTCACTTTGTTTTCCAGGGCTGCTGCTATCTGCTGGAGCCGCAGGGTCAGCTGTTTACTCTGGGCAGCTGGGTCGTCTTCCAGGGATTGGATGATCTGGAAGGGGAGGTAGGAGCGGGGATAGGAGGACAGAGAGAACGGAGGAGACCGAGGGAGGAGGAATTAATGAGGAACCGCGGCAAAGCATAGAAATGGGGCGAGATAGGTTGATAAGAGTAATAGAGAGAGAGAGAGAGAGAAAAGGGTGGGGAGTGGGAGGAGAGGACGGCGTTATTTGACATCAACAGTCGTGTCATATAGGCGGTTATTGTTTATGAGCAGCACTCAGAGAGACTGACGGGCCTATTTGTTTATCCAACTCCTTCATTAGGTTTTGTTTATCCGCTTTGTGTGACCTCAAGTGGCGATGCACAATGGCCGCCTCAAAATCAATTTCCAGAGCAATTTTCCAACTCATGTACCGCAGAAATGCTTTCAATTAAAATTGCATACAATCACTCTTCTGGCATATCAGGAGTGCAGGGAGGAAAAGAGAGGGAAACCAATAATATAGTGGGCAGTAGTGCATTCAGAGGAATAGCCTCCGTTGGGTGCGATAGGGAAGAGAAGGGCCTGGCTCTTACCCCGTCATAGTATTTGCTGGCATACTGGTAGAGCTGATGGAGGGCCACTTGTGTGTTGAGCTTGTCTGTGTGAGTCTGGAGAACAGGAGAGGCAATTTAGAGTCAGCTTAGAGAAAACAGAAAAAGGAACTTTAACCTACTTTTTATTATGTTTAAAAAATAAATACATAATATCCAGTGTTTCCCATACATAAAGGAATTTGTGGCGGGCCGCCACAAAAGGATTTTGACCGCCACAAAAAGATGTTGACCAAAAAAAAAAAAAAGTGCACCTGAACGCAACATGCAAGATACCCGCTGAATAAGTGTCCAATAAATGTTCATGTCATTCTGGCCAATACTTCTGTTATAGCATTTCAGTCTGGAATATGGAATATCTTTCAATAATCTATGATTTAGCTGCTAAATTGTCAAATACCACCATCTGCTCGCTACCCAGGCACTTATGTATGTACTTAACCCAACTAACTTAACCTAACTAACTATCCGGTGTGCACAACACTGTCAGCCTAAACTCCGGCTGACACCCCAAAAACCTACAATCCGCTACAGAAAAATGTATATTGTTTGTTTATTAACTGGCCCCTCGCCTTCTATCATTTCACGAAAGTGGCAAAGCAAGTTGAGTATCCCTGACCTATAGGGAGAAATTTAGTTTGTCATTGTAAACCCACAGCACAGTAATGATGACATGTTCTTCATAGATGTAGCCTTTTAATTTTGCTCTTAAGCTTTCTCAAAGTAAACCAAATTCATGCATTTTACTTTAAAATGTTTAAAAAAAAATCTTGAGGGGGGGCATGCCCCCGCACCCCCCTAGGGGGTCTGCGGTCCCCCACCACAAATACTCAAAATCCTGTGGGAAACACTGATATCCTAACATTAAATAGACATGCTAGCCTTTGCAAAAAAAATAAAAATAAAAAACACCACATTATTTGCCAGGAGGCACTGTACAGTAACTGACAGTGAGAGCAATGGAAGTGACAGCTGTGTTTTCTTACCCGTGACACCTCCGCCAGGTGAGTGTTCATGTCCTGGTCACTGACCGATACCATCTGCCTGATGCCCTTGTAGTAACTACACACGCACGCACACACACACACACACACACACACACACACACACACACACACACACACACACAGACACACACAGACACACACACACACACACACACACACACACACACACACGACAGAGGACAGAAAGAGGTTAGATGATTATCAGTATACAAGTGATATTGACAAACCTTTCACCATCAGCATTTTAAGCGGGGACGCAAACAAGCGATGAGATGCTGATTTGTGCCGTGCTGGCAGGACTTACTCATCCACCATCTTCTTGTAGGTGGAGATCTCCTTTGCATAGAGTAGTTTGTTACTTGGAGAGTCCTGGGGAAACAAGGAAGACACTTCAGATGCGTTGACCTCTCTGACCTAGCCTGGGTAAACCCATCCCCCACGTGACCTGCTCTCAGACCTGTTCTCAGTCACTATGTGACTATCCCAGCCACCACGTGACCTGCTCTCTCAGTTCCCAGTCACTATCACTATGTGATAGTGACTGGGAACTGAGAGAGCAGGTCATGTGGTGGCTGGGTTTACCTAGGCTATCTCTGACCTTCCTCTTGCCACTCTTAACTTCTCATATAACCTGGTTCTCCTCATCCTACTCCCGCTCCCCTCTTGCTCTCCTCTCTCCTCCTCCTCCTCCTCCCTGCTCCCACTCACCCGGCTGAGTTTGTGCTCGCTCTTGGTGCAGGCGTCCATGAAGGTCTGGGCGACGACGGAGAGCGAGGCGTCCACCACCTCCGTCACGTGGACGTCGAAGATGAAGTGGGGGTTCTTGAGGATGTTCACCCAGAATCGCAGAGGCAGGCTGGATGGAAAAGGGCGCCAGAAGAGTCTATCATCATGGTTGTTTCATTACTACTGCGATCGCTGCCGAATGGGAGGAGAAGTCATCAACCACAACCATCATCAGCTATAAATTTAATTAGATGATGCGGCGTGGGTCCGGGAGGCATCTCATGTGTGACAGCGTTTGCCTCAGGCGCAATTGAGTGCCGTACAAGATGATAGCAAATGTGTGTCAGTGTATTTACAGCAATTCCCCTCAACTGGCAATTAAATTAGCATTTCATATTATACTGTCCTCTTATCCGTTGAGAAATGCCGCTCAATATAAATTAAACACTGTACACAAAAATAGTTTTGGGATTCAAAGGCAGGCAGTAACAAAAAGGCACCTATGCTAAACACTCCTTGTCCTTGGATTCTCGTCTAGCCTAATGAATGGCGATTAGAAATGTTTAAGTACCGGCAAAACTTTGACCTTTGACCTCCTTTGTAGTCTGTAACAACCTAAAGCACTGACTACATAATATATGCTTGAGTACACTCACTAATTTCCATTCTGAACGCATAAACACAGGCTCCGTACAAGGCTTCTGAATACCGTGTGAACCGTGAATTCCAAAGAGCTCCTAAATAGATTCTGGAAAATTCTCTTCCCTGATCAGTGCGAAAGCCATGCCACCTGAGAGATGGAATATATACACAGTATAAATTCATATTGGTTTGGTAACATCTCCGGGGATGGCTGCAGTGAGAATACAACAGAAGCGTAAAAGAACGCGCACACACACACACACACACACACACACACACACACACACACACAC
>NC_139652.1:13330399-13402899 GCF_964638095.1 Poromitra crassiceps
GCAGCGTTCCCTGAAAGAAGAAGTCATCCACAAACTGCTGCAGCGTTCCCTGAAAGAAGAAGTCATCCACAAACTGCTGCAGCGTTCCCTGAATGGAGCCACTAATAATATGAGACAGAGGAGAGCAACGACTCAAGACTCCCAAGACATTGCCATTTTGCACGCAATATGAAGGTAGATTTGTGGCCCGCTAAGAAAAAAAGGCATGTGTGACTCCTAATGGCAGCAGAGAAAAGGTTTTTCTAAAGCTATGTTAGCATTTGCCGCGGCATCGAAGTCTGGGGGGTAATCAATTAAACATGGCTTAAAACGCTCGCCAGAGAAGCAGCTGTTGCTGTACAGTATCTGACAGAATCAGAGAAATTAGCTGTCAATGACTTCCGTGGCTGAATGAAAGATTTAATAAACGTCTGGAGGATCAACTCTGTGTACCTTGACAGAGAGGAGGCGTGTCAGATAGATCTCTGTGATGGCTTTGACTTTTGACTTGTCCTTCATGCTGCCGCGCTTAGACTTGATCTCGTCCAGCTCATCCGCCGGCCTCACCAAGTGGAACACCTTGTCGTCGTCCAGCAGGGCGTTCTCTGTGGGGGGGCGGGGCATACATACCATTTAAAACTTTCCTTTTAATTATTCTATGTTGCTAATTTATTCATGCACAGTTGAGCTATGCTCACTAAATATTCAAAGGAATAACAAGGTGTTTGTATACTGAGTGTGAATGCAGAGAGAATATCTGAGTGGAGATGTTTAAAACAACAGACTATTTTCAAATGTACACAAAGCAAGGCGGAAGATAAAAGAGCATCTTATTAAAAGTCGGAATCTCAAAGTGTGATGCGATACATAAAACAAGACATATTAGCATGCTCAATGAGTGTGGGCAAGTTAACAAAAGCCCCGGGGAAAGACAATGGAGACTAGCATATTTCTGATGTACAGCTTGTTGTTGTTTTGCTTCAGTGAGAGCGCAGTTTGTGTGTGTGTGTGTGTGTGTGTGTGTGTGTGTGTGTGTGTGTGTGTGTGTAAGTTTGTAAGTTTGTGGACGTGTGGCATGAAACTTACTTTCTTCATGGTTGTCCTGGTTCTGGTCATAGTTCTGCTGAGTGTGGAGCACTTTGGACAGGACCAGCGTGGCGTTGTCTCGCACCTGGAAGGCACAACATGCAATAGTGTAATTTGTTTGCTGTGCTTTGTTGTTATTGTTATATTCATGCATGCACACAACCATGCCTTTTCACAAGTACACCTACATACAACACACACTCTTACCTCATCACACACACACACACACACACACACTTACTGTCACTGAGGTCAGCCGATTTTAACTAATTCATAATCAATGTCATTGAGTGAATAACAGCATTGGGTCTTTATGGGCCATTTACTGGCCATTGTCTTTGACTTTCACTCATTGACTCCACAAATACTGTGATTAGCACTACTCTGAGCCGGCCTGAATCTACAGTACAGCAGCCAGGCTTAAGTCCAAGATCAACTGCAAGAGATCAACAGAGAGCATGAAAGGAAGCAGCAAGAGAACCTGACAAAGAAGTGGATCTACAGGAGGACAATTAAAGGGTTTTTGTGGGGGACCTCTACTCCCCAGGAATCAATATGATGGAAAGCAGACTTAGTGGTGTGGTGTCACTAGAGAGCTGAAGAGAGCAAAGCAAGACCTTGCAAATCCTATTGTCTAGTCTAGTGCTGGAGTAGCAGGTGAGGAGGTTGTCTAGTCTAGTGCTGGAGTGGCAGGTAAGGAGGTTGTCTAGTCTAGTGCTGGAGTGGCAGGTGAGGAGGTTGTCTAGTCTAGTGCTGGAGTAGCAGGTGAGGACGTTGTCTAGTCTAGTGCTGGAGTGGTAGGTGAGGAGGTTGTCTAGTCTAGTGCTGGAGTGGCAGGTAAGGAGGTTGTCTAGTCTAGTGCTGGAGTGGCAGGTAAGGAGGTTGTCTAGTCTAGTGCTGGAGTGGCAGGTGAGAAGGTTGTCTAGTCTAGTGCTGGAGTGGCAGGTGAGGAGGTTGTCTAAGGTTGTCTAGTCTAGTGCTGGAGTAGCAGGTGAGGAGGTTGTCTAGTCTAGTGCTAGAGTGGCAGGTAAGGAGGTTGTCTAGTCTAGTGCTGGAGTAGCAGGTGAGGAGGTTGTCTAGTCTAGTGCTGGAGTGGCAGGTGAGGAGGTTGTCTAAGGTTGTCTAGTCTAGTGCTGGAGTAGCAGGTGAGGAGGTTGTCTAGTGCTAGAGTGGCAGGTAAGGAGGTTGTCTAGTCTAGTGCTGGAGTGGCAGGTAAGGAGGTTGTCTAGTCTAGTGCTGGAATGGCAGGTAAGGAGGTTGTCTAGTCTAGTGCTGGAGTGGCAGGTAAGGAGGTTGTCTAGTGCTGGAGTAGCAGGTGAGGAGGTTGTCTAGTCTAGTGCTGGAGTGGCAGGTGAGGAGGTTGTCTAGTCTAGTGCTGGAGTGGCAGGTGAGGAGGTTGTCTAGTCTAGTGCTGGAGTGGCAGGTAAGGAGGTTGTCTTTCTTTGATGTGAGTTGAATCAGGACGCTCACTGCTGTCAATACTCACATTGTAGTGTGCCAGGGTGTTGATGCGTTTCCACCTGCCCTCCTTCTGGGAGGTCAAGTCGAGGTCGGACAAGATCTGCCCTGTTGAGCCGGGGCGCCACTCTGTGGTGGAGGCAAGAACAACAACTCAAATCAAAGTTGAAAACTGTCTCTTATTTATTACTGTGAAAGCAGGAAGTGTGCTGCAATGTTGGGTGAGTTATCAGCGAGTTATCAGCATACCCTCCCCCCGCCCCCCCCAATATTATTTGCATTTCTTTCATCAGAGATCAATATTACGGTTACCCATGGTTTGTGTTCTGAAATGAATCCATGTATCCATCCCACTGTCTGCCCTGCTCTGATTTTAACAACACACATGGGTTGCCTTTGCGTAGGGAAGTGGGCCAGTGGCAGAACAGTCCATTATTATGGAAATCTGCATCAAATGAGTGGTTTCATCATGTTCAGCTGGTTAGCACCGTGACATTACCACAATATGGAAACACATGGACACCATGGCAGAGCTAAGCTCAACACCAGCTGCCATATTCTCCATGTACAAGTACCGCCAAATGCAACGGAGTTATCTTTCGTATTCATCATTAAAGAAGATGGATCTCTCCTTATCTAAAATGTGTAAAGGAATGAGATGTAGAGCATGCATGGGAATAAGAGAAGTCTTTGATGTTGGAAAATGTCTACGGAGCTCTAAGCCTTTCAAGTGAGTCTCCAAGGTTTCTGTCTACAGCAGCCAGCAAAACTTTGTTTAGGGATGACGGCTTTCTTCAAGTCGCTGACACCGAATCACTGTCAGAAATGCCTTTTGCATTTTCCACAGAGAGAGAGAGAGAGCAAGAAAGAGTGAGAAATAGACATCATCTTTAAATCCATCAATTAAATGAGATAAATAATTAACCAATTACATTTATTTAAAGAAAGACATTCCGAATAAATTAATAAAAATGTATTTCACGGAGTACTGGAATAACTCTATCCCATTTGACACGCTCCACAGTCTCCCAGCATAATATTGTCTTCGATAATGAAAACGTAGAATGCCCTATTAGAGAGTGCAAAACCATATAAAGTAAATGACATAATTAGAATTTTGCCACAATTATTGCACAATCGCATGAAACTTATCTATGCAGTTCTGGAAATAGAATTTAATTTTCCAATTTGGATCACCACTTGAATAAAGCTAAAAATAAAGTGTGCAAATCTCTTGTTTCAATGAAATGTACCAGTATAGACCTTATTCGATTGACGTCACTCACGTACACTGCCGCCATGTTGTTGACATAGCGCAGCCGCTTTAAGTGGCAGCCTATGTAAGAGCAGAGTTTATAGGAAGCTAGCCGCCGTTAGCGTTACCTGTATCATTCCAATTGTGTTCGGATGGTGACCTGCGTTAGGCACGGCTGTAGTAATGACGGCAATAAAGTCCCCGTGGTTTGTTTCTATCTCTACCGTCCACAGACGTGAAGGGAGCGAGACGGAGGATACGTCAGCAGCACAGGAGATGTGTGGATAGTTAGGAGAGACGGGTGAAACCTTCTGACAGCTCCTCACAGCAAAGTCTCTGGGGTTTTTATTGCTGTCATCACTATCGCTATTTTGTAAGGGAACAGAAACGACAATAAGGCCGTTACTATAGTTGTCAGCTGCAGGACGGTATGTCAACAATATGGCGCTGTCCGGGGTTAGCGAATAAGGTCTATAGGAGATGTTAGATTCAAATGACAGTATTGAATTTGAATGTTGAGCCAAAAACTGGATTACATGGCCATTTGACACATGACATTTCCATTTGAATTATGCATGCATATACACTTCCATACTTGTTCCACTGAGGAGACCCCCCCCAGGAGACCCCCCCCCACCCACACACACACACACTCACCCAGTGTGACACTGTCCACTTTGGGCCGGAGGGTGTAGGGCAGGTTCCTGTACACCTGCTCGATGATCTTGTCCTTCACCTGGGAGATGGTGTCGCAGTTCAGCACCTTGACTGGCGTCACGTCTGGACCCTCGCCGTGCACCAGCACCTGCAGGGTCTGACACACACACACGCACGCACGCACGCACACACACACACACACACACACACACACACACACACACACACACACACACACACACACACGCCGTAAGGACGCAAGGTAAGAACATGTACAGTACATGTGCAAATATATTTATGCGAAAAGACGCACATATCCATAGATGAGCCAGGGCACCCAATACACACATCAACCCACGCTGCAAACTCCCACTTAATCAGATGGTCACTTTTCGGGACATTACACAGACTCACGTTCATTCCCTGGAGACTTACCTTAAGCCTAACCCTAACCTTGACCTTAACCTAACCTACCCAACGTTAACCACTGACCCTAAAATCAGCTTTTTCCAAATTGGGGTCACAGCTTTTGGCCCCAATTGGACGAGCAGTCCTTAATTAACTGGCCTATGAGAGACCACGCACACACACACGCGCGCACAAACACACACACACGCACGCACGCACACACACACACGCACACACACACACACACACACACACACACATTCCCTCTGTGGGCATGTTGTCATGGCAACCGGGGACTTTGTAAGCACACAGACACTCTGTGGTGACACCTGTCAGGAGTCCAGTCACCTTGGCCAGCTAATGACCAAGGCTCGGCGGGAATCGAACTCCCGACCGAACTGACACAGCTCGTATCCCACACTGCGTCACTCTGTCACACAGAACTTACTGACCACTCCACAGCCGGAAACAGGAGACAAGCAATGCAATCTTAATGGCGACCGCCTCAGCCTGTGTCCCTCATGCGACGTGAATGGGAAGAAGTGTGCTGTGAGAGAAAACGAACAGGAAACATGGGGTCTGCCTGTGAACTCCAGCTCGTCGCGTTCTCTTCCCTCCCTCTGTAACTCAATCACAGATGGCGATCCATCACAGCGGGAGACGTGAAATTCAGCCTAATTTGATAATTGTCCTCGACAACGCCATTACCCATGGGTCTCTTTATTTTCCACCGACTAACAGAAAACAGCTGTGTTCACATTAGCTGCCATTACTGAAACGTGACACTGAGCGAAACACGGGCTATTTTTTTGACTCCCAACAGTGGTGTCGTGTAGCGCCCAAATGCATACAGCGGTAACGCCACGGGTGGAGGTCTGGGAGGTGGAAAAGGGCGGCTGGAGACAGCTTGTAGCAACTTGTACTACTCGCACCTCAGCAATGCATTTTCGGTGGTATATTGGAACGTGTCGCCTGTGTCGTTTCCTAGCCGAGGAACACTGACACCGAAAATGGATGTCACACAAAAGCGGGCAGTCGCCTGGGGGGTTTGTCGGTGGTTACCATGGCAACTGCACAGCGTGTATGTATGTGTGTCTACGTGCGTGTTGCTCAGTCACCAGGCATACATATGCAATCGGCGAAGCAGTGTGTGCATTGTTTCTGACTGTGGGTTTTGTGTGTGTGTGTGTGTGTGTGTGTGTGTGTGTGTGTGTGTGTGTGTGTGTGTGTGTGTGTGTGTGCGTTTCCATCTCACCAGGACGCAGTACTCGACATCGTCGCCCAGCAGGCCCGTGTCGTTGAGGGTGTACTTGGCTTTCTTCACTCTGGCGTCCACGGGCCCTTTCTCGATCTGGTGCTTGATGGCGCGGAACAGCTTGTACAGCGGCTCGCCCGCAGAGTCCTGACACACGCACACACACACACACACACACACACGCACGCACGCACACACACATACACACACACACACACACACACACACACACACACACACACACACAGCCGCAATCATTCAGAAGTTGTCTCAGAACTTTGTCAAATATGTAGGTGCAGTTTAGATGACCATAAATAACACCAAGCACTAATGGACAAAGTGGAGAGTTTTAGGCTGTTTTATAGCCTACATTAGCATGTCCTTTTGTACTGTGTATACCGGTTACATTAGGCACAGATACGCTACTGTGTTGGTAGTAGGGGTGTCACGATATTTCGTCGCACGATATATCGCGATATCGAAACGTCACGATATGCGTATCGTCAGAAAAAAATTATATCGTAAAAAAAAAAAAAAAAAAAAAAAAAAAAATGTTGCTCCTGAATAATAGAACAAATTTAGCAGAATCAACACGCATGAGTGAGGGGGTAGACTACTACTGGCATGGCAAAACAGCTCAAGGGGTACATAAGATTACATAAGTTTAGGGACCATTGAGCATGAGTTATTTAAGAAATAGATTGTATACTTTATTTTTCTTTCACCATGCAACAAACATTTAGTTTGTGACAGTGTGACACATTCTATTGCAAGAGAAGCATTATCTTCCATGTTGTTTTCTAGTTATAATAACAATTTCCAAAAACAGCATTTGTTTTGTATTTTGTGTACCGGTATTTCAAATGAAAGACTATTTTTCCAGTATTTTCCCAGGGCTCCCTTGAAAAGAGGTTTCGATTTCAACGGGACTCGTATGGTTAAATAAATGATAAATAAATACCTAAACATTATTTACTTTTGTTAAAAAAAATATTGTTAGAATATTGTATCGTTATCGTTATCGTGAACCCAATATCGTGTATCGTATCGTGAAATTAGTGCATCGTGACACCCCTAGTTGGTAGTGAAGATATAAAATACAAGATGAATCGCCACCGAACTAAATTCACCTGTTCAAAACGTATGTATGTGAAAATAGCCTTATAGTTAGGATGAATACAATATATTCTTAAATGTACATTTCTGATACATTATACCCAAAACTGATGTTACCTTCAAGAACTGGTAGAGGCAGATAGACATCCAGTTACACAGCATCCTCTCCACCACCGTCTCCGACCTGGAAAACACATCAAACACACACTATGACCCCTACCCTTATATTAACACTAGGGGAGCCACACATCAAACACACACTATGACCCCTACCCTTATTTTAACACTAGGAGAGCCACACATCAAACACATATTATGACCCCTACCCTTATTTTAACACTAGGAGAGCCACACATCAAACACATACTATGACCCCTACCCTTATTTTAACACTAGGAGAGCGACACATCAAACACACACTATGACCCCTACCCTTATTTTAACACTAGGAGAGCCACACATCAAACACATATTATGACCCCTACCCTTATTTTAACACTAGGAGAGCCACACATCAAACACATACTATGACCCCTACCCTTATTTTAACACTAGGAGAGCAACACATCAAACACACACTATGACCCCTACCCTTATTTTAACACTAGGGCAGCCACACATCAAACACATACTATGACCCCTACCCTTATTTTAACACTAGGAGAGCCACACATCAAACACATACTATGACCCCTACCCTTATTTTAACACTAGGAGAGCCACACATCAAACACATACTATGACCCCTACCCTTATTTTAACACTAGGGCAGCCACACATCAAACACACATATGACCCCTACCCTTATTTTAACACTAGGACATCCACACATCAAACACACACTATGACCCCTACCCTTATTTTAACACTAGGAGAGCCACACATCAAACACACACTATGACCCCTACCCTTATTTTAACACTAGGAGAGCCACACATCAAACACACACTATGACCCCTACCCTTATTTTAACACTAGGGCAGCCACACATCAAACACACACTATGACCCCTACCCTTATTTTAACACTAGGAGAGCCACACATCAAACACACACTATGACCCCTACCCTTATTTTAACACTAGGACATCCACACATCAAACACATACTATGACCCCTACCCTTATTTTAACACTAGGAGAGCCACACATCAAACACACACTATGACCCCTACCCTTATTTTAACACTAGGGGAGCCACACATCAAACACACACTATGACCCCTACCCTTATTTTAACACTAGGGCAGCCACACATCAAACACATACTATATGACCCCTACCCTTATTTTAACACTAGGGGAGCCACACATCAAACACACACTATGACCCCTACCCTTATTTTAACACTAGGGGAGCCACACATCAAACACACACTATGACCCCTACCCTTATTTTAACACTAGGAGAGCCACACATCAAACACACACTATGACCCCTACCCTTATTTTAACACTAGGAGAGCCACACATCAAACACACACTATGACCCCTACCCTTATTTTAACACTAGGGCAGCCACACATCAAACACACACTATGACCCCTACCCTTATTTTAACACTAGGAGAGCCACACATCAAACACACACTATGACCCCTACCCTTATTTTAACACTAGGGGAGCCACACATCAAACACACACTATGACCCCTACCCTTATTTTAACACTAGGACAGCCACACATCAAACACACACTATGACCCCTACCCTTATTTTAACACTAGGGGAGCCACACATCAAACACACACTATGACCCCTACCCTTATTTTAACACTAGGACAGCCACACATCAAACACACACTATGACCCCTAGTCCTTATTTTAACACTAGGACAGCCACACATCAAACACACACTATGACCCCTACCCTTATTTTAACACTAGGGGAGCCACACATCAAACACACACTATGACCCCTACCCTTATTTTAACACTAGGGGAGCCACACATCAAACACACACTATGACCCCTACCCTTATTTTAACACTAGGACAGCCACACATCAAACACACACTATGACCCCTAGTCCTTATTTTAACACTAGGGGAGCCACACATCAAACACACACTATGACCCCTACCCTTATTTTAACACTAGGGGAGCCACACATCAAACACACACTATGACCCCTACCCTTATTTTAACACTAGGGGAGCCACACATCAAACACACACTATGACCCCTACCCTTATTTTAACACTAGGAGAGCCACACATCAAACACACACTATGACCCCTACCCTTATTTTAACACTAGGAGAGCCACACATCAAACACACACTATGACCCCTACCATTATTTTAACACTAGGAGAGCCACACATCAAACACACACTATGACCCCTACCATTATTTTAACACTAGGAGAGCCACACATCAAACACACACTATGACCCAGACCCTTATTTTAACACTAGGAGAGCCACACATCAAACACACACTATGACCCCTACCATTATTTTAACACTAGGAGAGCCACACATCAAACACACACTATGACCCCTACCCTTATTTTAACACTAGGAGAGCCACACATCAAACACACACTATGACCCCTACCCTTATTTTAACACTAGGAGAGCCACACATCAAACACATACTATGACCCCTACCCTTATTTTAACACTAGGAGAGCCACACATCAAACACACACTATGACCCCTACCCTTATTTTAACACTAGGAGAGCCACACATCAAACACACACTATGACCCCTACCATTATTTTAACACTAGGAGAGCCACACATCAAACACACACTATGACCCCTACCCTTATTTTAACACTAGGAGAGCCACACATCAAACACACACTATGACCCCTACCATTATTTTAACACTAGGAGAGCCACACATCAAACACACACTATGACCCCTACCCTTATTTTAACACTAGGAGAGCCACACATCAAACACACACTATGACCCCTACCATTATTTTAACACTAGGAGAGCCACACATCAAACACACACTATGACCCCTACCCTTATTTTAACACTAGGGGAGCCACACATCAAACACATATTATGACCCCTACCCTTATTTTAACACTAGGAGAGCCACACATCAAACACACACTATGACCCCTACCCTTATTTTAACACTAGGGGAGCCACACATCAAACACACACTATGACCCCTACCCTTATTTTAACACTAGGGGAGCCACACATCAAACACATATTATGACCCCTACCCTTATTTTAACACTAGGACAGCCACACATCAAACACACACTATGACCCCTACCCTTATTTTAACACTAGGACAGCCACACATCAAACACACACTATGACCCCTACCCTTATTTTAACACTAGGGGAGCCACACATCAAACACACACTATGACCCCTACCCTTATTTTAACACTAGGAGAGCCACACATCAAACACATACTATGACCCCTACCCTTATTTTAACACTAGGGGAGCCACACATCAAACACACACTATGACCCAGACCCTTATTTTAACACTAGGACAGCCACACATCAAACACACACTATGACCCCTACCCTTAATTTAACACTAGGGGAGCCACACATCAAACACACACTATGACCCCTACCCTTATATTAACACTAGGGGAGCCACACATCAAACACACACTATGACCCCTACCCTTATTTTAACACTAGGAGAGCCACACATCAAACACATACTATGACCTCTACCCTTATTTTAACACTAGGGGAGCCACACATCAAACACACACTATGACCCCTACCCTTATTTTAACACTAGGAGAGCCACACATCAAACACATACTATGACCTCTACCCTTATTTTAACACTAGGGGAGCCACACATCAAACACACACTATGACCCCTACCCTTATTTTAACACTAGGAGAGCCACACATCAAACACATACTATGACCCCTACCCTTATTTTAACACTAGGGGAGCCACACATCAAACACACACTATGACCCAGACCCTTATTTTAACACTAGGACAGCCACACATCAAACACACACTATGACCCCTACCCTTAATTTAACACTAGGGGAGCCACACATCAAACACACACTATGACCCCTACCCTTATATTAACACTAGGGGAGCCACACATCAAACACACACTATGACCCCTACCCTTATTTTAACACTAGGGGAGCCACACATCAAACACACACTATGACCCCTACCCTTATTTTAACACTAGACAGCCAGATGATTTGGGCTATAGGTGGAGAATAGTAGGATAGTATAGGATGATAAACAGTCACACAGAAACCACTATTCATATAAACAAGTTTTGCAAATGTAATGACTTTATTAAACTGTAGTCTGTACCCCCCTCCCTGTCGTTTTTTCTCTTTCCTTTCCGTTTGTTGCTATGCTAGGCTATGTTGCCTGTTTATCAGTCTTGCGTGTCACTTCACATATTCAAATCAATGTTAAAACAAACAGGGTAGCCTTTCAAAAACAAAAATTCACAAGTTATATCCGAGAAAGACAAAAAGGACTGTTCGATCATTTATTCAAGTGCAGGATTTTTAACTACAGGATGAACTACAAAAATGCAGGCAAGCAGCATTAGGACAAAATGAATAGTCAATTTTCCAACTTACAAAATCCATAGATGTGAGCTATTGAGCTATGAGCTTCTGTAAGGCTACATTCATTTTTAAAGCTCTCCCAAGTTGTCAGCACTTAAATAAGACCCGCTGCAGGTGGATCTCTCTGTAATGTTCCAATAGGGACTTATAGCTTGTCTGTGATACTAAATCATAAGTTAATAATGGCCTTGTATCTTCTATGAATCAGTGATAGGATAGAATCTATGCTTGCTATCACTACAAGGGCGGCTTTAGCTCAGGAGGTAGAGCGGGTCAGCCAATGACGCAAGGGTTGGCGGTTCGATCCCCGCTCCCTCCCAGCTGTTAATCGTTGTGTCCCTGGGCAAGACACTTAACCCTCCTTGCCTGGTATGATTGGTATGATTGGTATGAATGTAAGACATGAATGGTATGATTGGTATGAATGTTGACATGAATGGTGGTTCGGAGGGACCGTTGAGCGCCAATGTGTGGCTGCCACGCTTCTGAACCACCGGTACGAATGGTGTGAACGAATAATGATTCTGTGTAAGCGCTTTGAGCACTTGGAAAGGCGCTATATAAATCCAATCATTATTATTATTATTATTATTACTACAAAATTCCAATAGTGACTTAGAGTTTTGCTGTGATGTTCATCCAGCATCCGTCTAAAACATATCAAGGGTTTACGGTGCTACATTTGTTAATGGCCGCCAGGGTCTTATGGGAGTATCCTCTCTGATATCAACAATGATGGTAAGTCTGCATCACTCATAACATATTACTGGCAGTTTCAATGGCTGGCGGGGGTATGTGGGGGGAGGGTATGTGTGGGCCGTATAGAAATAAATTATAATCAGTTTTATAATGGCACCACTTTGCTCAAATAATAAAACACAATTACAAGCCATTAGCCTAGCTTTTGTTGTGGGCAAAACAAGACGCATGAACAAGAGCACCTGATTAGATATCGACAATCCCCCTGCTGCCGCAGTCGCTGCTCCACCCACCCGCTCAGCTGATCTGGGGAGAGCCGTAGACTAGCACCATGCTTCCTCCGACACACGCGCAGTTGCCAGCCGCTTCTTTTCACCGGACAGCGGGGAGCTTCACCGGCAGGACGTAAACACGTGGGAGGATCACGCTATTCCCACCAGTTCCCACCAGTTCCCTTCCGGAGGCGCTATACTGCAGCAACCAGGACACATACGCCCCCAATCCGGCTTCCCACCCAGACACAGCCAATCGTCCCTGTATGGACGCCCAACCAAGCCGGAGGTAATACGGGGGCGCTTGACCTGCGACCCTCGTGTTGGTAGGCAGGTAATCTACCGCTACACTACCCGGACGCCCCTAAATTGCTTTTAATATCCAACTGACTTTCTTCATGTTTCTATCTGCTTCCTTTTGTTTTGATTGCTACTTTCTTATTGACCACTATTGCTCCTGTTTGTGCCTTGCATCATTTGTCCCCTGTTTTTGAGCATTTTTTCCCCCACGGCGCTGGGCCAGCAGGCCCCACCGGGGTCATAAGGTGCAAAGTCAGGAAGGACAGTCAGTCAGTCAGTCAGTCAGTCAGTCAGTCAGTCACTCATGGATGTGTAGTGCGAGTTTAGTGAAGGGGGCGGGGCTAGGGAAAAGGGGCCATAGTTAGAGATAGGAAGGTCCGAAAGAGTTGGGATTCTGGGGGTGGGTAGGCGGAGTGGCTAGGGGGATGTGGGTGGTGGGAGCGGGTGTGCGGTGCCATAAAGGGAGGGGGGATTGATAACTAAAACTAAGAAAAAGGTATCGAAATGTGAAATATTTCATTAGTATTTTCCACACCGTACCGTACCACAATTCAGACGCCAGAACTTAAGCCTTGACAATCCTGAGAATCAGTCTGGCTCACTGTGCATCAGAGTCTGTCTCTATGGAAACTGTCTGTCAAAATGGAGCCATCAACAGCTGCATGGACATCTTCCTTGTATGACTTTAAAAATTGAAGACGGTGCTTCTTAGAAAACCGAACTAGTGACATTTTTGCACAGCTTATAATAAATGTCAAGATATTTCAATTAAAAAAAGACAGATAGAAAGGAAAAATGCCACCTGGTGGATTGGCCTTGCTAATGTTAAGTTATCAATTGGTGGGGCCCATTGTTAGCTGTTAGCCTGCCTAATTAGCAGTGTTGTATATAGGAGGCCTGTGTTGGCACAATGGCCTAATCAGCGTAATGAGCCTCTCCACTAGGGGAGAATTAGAGAAGTGTACTTGCATAACAGCCAGTCGCAGCCTGCCTGGGCATAGCTGACAGTTCACATTGCATCATCCTGCCAGTATTGATGAGCAACTGTACGAGACAACTCAGTCCTGCTTAACATAGGTGTATTTAGGTGTGTGTGTGTGTGTATATATATATATATATATATATGGGGGGAATTATGTAACCTTGCTTGCAAGATGGATAACCTCGCGAGATCAAAAGAGATTCTCTCGACGTAATCGACTGGTTTAGTGAAATGTAATGTGGAGCTAAACCGTCCATCTGGCAGCGTCAGGTTAGGAATTATGGCCTTGACTTAATCATTACACTGAATAAAGTAGTAAACTGATTCGGAAGTTATTATTCAGGTGACCCTATTTGAATTCCAGGTGACCTTAAGGTTGGGAACCACTGGTCTAAGTACTGTAGATGAGAATAGTTCTGCTCAATGTTGAGCATGGCATAAACAAGCCCCAAAATTAAATGGGACGTTGTTTTTCATGAGGAATCTGTATTGAAAAATCATCTTGATCAAGGATTAGTCTTATTATTCCATGTGTGAGAAACCGGCCCATAGATAAACACGAGCCATACGGCTACGGTATAATGTGTGGCTAAAGCCAGCTAGCCTGCAACGCAACCAGTCTATTTTTATGGCTGTCAGCAATGAACATAATTGGCCCTTTTGCAGTCTGTTGAGATATGAGACAAATATAAAAGGTCAACACGTCGAACACGACAGGCTATCCAACATGCTAATGTGGTTTGACTCACCAGTCATTCAAAACCTTTCTATAATGGAGAATAATTAGCTTGTACACTGCAGGCCCACGTCTATTAGTGTTGTTATGATGAACCAGACTTTCAGCACTACTTCAGTGCCGTTGCAAAAACAATTAATTCAATCATTTTATAAACAACGTTCCAATGCTTTCACCAAATATTTTTCTGTAAGCTGAATTTCCATGTGATTGTGGATAGTTTGGATTGGAATAGTTTAAAGGAGGAGGAGGAGGAGGAAGATTGGAAAAGACAGAGCTGCAGTCTGGCTCTTGACGGCAGACTCAGTCGCAATCAAACAGCTTGGACAACTTTCATGTGTCAAATAGTCCAGCGCATCTTCACCTGAATCTCTGTTCACACTGGCTGACAAAAACAGGTGCCAGGAGTGAAATATGGAACTATTGTTCTTATAGAGCAAACAATCAAGGACATCCAAACACCCTGTCACAACCCCTGGGCAAATGTTGCCAAAAACTGTCCCAAGTGTACATTGCTTGATGGATTTTGTTTGCTGTGGTAGTGTATCAGTCGTATTGTTTATATGCTGTCTCAACCTAGTCTCAGTGCCACTAGATAGCTGTCTTGCATCTGGAAACATTGGTACAATGCCTTATTGTAGTATTGCTGATTGGCTAATGTTCTTGTTGCGACGTTGATTGTCTTATATGTATTGTGTGTTTTTATATTGGACCTTGTGTCTGTTAATAAAATGATGATGATGATATGGGAGATATTAAAAGTCCCCATGACATTAAATCTCATTACTTTTACTTCATGGAAACAGTATCTTTCATGGTGACCTCATCATGCTGCACTAATAAAAACATCAGAATTGTGAACAATTCAAACCTCCCATCAAATAAAATTGCATTGCTCTCCCTGACTCATATTCCAATGGACTAGACTAGACTTTTGAATGATCTTTCAACTTAGTGCTGGTATTGAAGCCATAATTCTGGTATCATTGGTTTTATATGACAACATTAGTATGCGTTGAGCGGCACTGTGTGTGTGCGCGGCTGCTGACTCACCTGCGCAGCATGAGTTTGGGGTTCTTGCTGTGGACGTACTCCCCCATCAGCTCCAGCAGCAGCGTTCGCATGATGTCGGTGTAGTACTCCAGCTTGCCGTGCAGAGCCACCGTCAGCAGGGACGCAAAGTACACCTTGCCCCGGGCGGTGAAGTCCGAACGGGCTTCCAGGGTGCGGATAAACTATACACACACACGACGAAACACGAGGAAAAAGACAGAAATTACACGTGAGAAATAGATCAGCCAGAGAGAAACAGACACTCACACAAAAAAACACATAATACATATAATAAGCTTTTAAATAAATCATAAGACTCATTCTAATGTGAATGATAATCTAGGGCTGCAACTTTATTTTCATTATCGATCCAAGTACCGTATTCTTTTTTTTATTCATCATTTTGTCTATAAAACGTTTAAAACAAACAAAAAAGACAAATGCATATCAGCAAGTTAACAGAGCGCAAAGTGCTGACTTATAATTGCAAAATAAAGAAAAAGAAAAAATATTCATTTGATGAAATTAAACCAATAAAAGCAAGCAAAGGTTAGTGTTTATGAGAACAGATGGAACGGATACTAATGAGTAGAAGAGTCAGAGTTAAGTAGCTACAGTAACACCTTTCTGCCATAGCAATCCTGTCTTATTAGGAAAGTTCACACTTCTGCCATTTCTTATTTTTCTCACTTCCGATATTGTACTCCACCCTACCAGTTGGTTTAAATTAAGAGTCTGGATCTAAAATAGCTACTGAAAAAGGGACTGATAAGATCTGTTAAAGGGACAGCTCACCCTAAAATCCAAAATACATATTTTTCCTCTCACCTGTAGTGCTATTTATCCATCTAGAATCTAGATTGTTTTCTGTTCGATGTCTGGGTTTTGGAGATATCAGCCGTAGAGATTTCTGCCTTCTCTCCAATACAATGGAACTGGATGGCACTCGGCTTGTGGTGCTCAAAGTGCCAAAAAAATACAATTGAAAAACAGCAATGTATTTTACTAGAAATCATGACCCAGTTTCTCAAGATAATCCAGACTTGTTGTGAGCAGTTTTATGTAGGAAATATTTTCTATTTTTGACCGAACTACACCCGCCAGCTAGCTGCTGCTCTTGCTGCTGTTAAGTTTCATGTAGGAACTAGCTAGCAGCTAGTGGGTGTAGTTTGGTCAAAAGAAAATAGTTCCTACATGAAACTGCTCACAACAAGGTCTGTGGATTATCTTGAGTACTGTAACTGGTTCATCATTTCTGGAAAGAGACATCGCTGTTGAGTTTTTCAAATGTATTTTATTGGCGCTTTGAGCACCACAAGCCGAGTGCCATCCAGTTCCATTGTATTGGAGAGAAGGCAGAAATCTCTACGGCCGATATCTCCAAAACCCAGCAACTCGCACCAAAACAATCTAGATGGATCAATAGCACTACAGGTGAGAGGAAAAATACACATTTTTATTTTATTTTAGGGTGAGCTGTCCCTTTAAGGTACATTTTGAAACATGCTCAAGGAAAGTGGGAGAGTGTGGACCATGGCTTTGGTGAAGGCTCAATGCAGAATTATCCAACTTTTTGATGTCTGAAATAAGAGTTTACTCACCTACCGTAAATTCCGGACTATAAGCCACGGCTTTTTTCCCGTTTTTTGGGCTTTTTTGGCCCCTGCGGCTTATATAACGGTGCGGCTTATCTATGGATTTCCCCCCCCCCCCCCCCCCCAAAAAATAAAAAATAAAAAATCTCTCTTTTTTAGCACTCTTTCTAACTATAAATCCACTTCTGTTTTAATTTCCTCTCTTGCCCTCTTTTCACCACACCGCGGACACTGTGTGCACTGTAAAAAACAACACAGGTGGTGTTGTGTTATTTTGTTGAAATGTTAATAAATGGGAGCTTCCTCAAACAGCCATCTCTTTCCCGACAATCCCCTCTGTGCATGAACCCTTACATATGGTAATTAAACATTAAAACACAATAAAAAAATAAAAAAAAAAAAAAAAAAAAAAAATACCATTAAAACACCCGCGGCTTATAGTCCGGTGCGGCTTATATATGTAAAAAACAGTCAACTTTGCAGGTGCGGCTTATACACCGGTGCGCCTTATAGTCCGGAATTTACGGTATTTTGAATCTTCAGGGTGCATACTACGATATGCATACTATATTGCATACTGTAATGTATAATTAAACTATGCTCAAATAGTCATTCTTCTACATTCTCTAATTAACTTCTTGTAAATTAAATAATGGTGACCTTTAACAATATCAATTTGCTGGAACCCCCTCGAGGAGCCCTGGTGGCCCCTCGGGCCCCCACGTTGAGAGCCACTGCCTTACGTTAATGAGGAAGGTCTTGGAGTTCAGAAGGTTGGAGAACTGGTTGAGTGCCTGGGTCACGATGGCCCGTCGGGCCTCGGGGATGTCCAGCTTGCCGGTGATCATCACATCATTGGCTCCGTCCTTGGAGGGCAGGAAGAAGACGCGATCTGTGTAGGTCTTGTAGTCCAAGAAGGGGATTCGTCCCTCGCTCAGGTCGTTGGTGTGGTCCTCCATCTCAATCATCAAGTCTGCGAGAGGGAAACGAGTAAATAGCACCTCGTTCCTTTTCAATATAAGAAGCATTTTTGCAGCTCCTCGTCCGTCTCAATCTTTACGTCTGCGAGAGGCAGAGGAGGGAGCGCACTGCCGGAGAATAATGTCTACTGTGAAAGATTGTTTTTTATTGCTCTTACCACAAAACTGCTTCCCATAATGATGATAAGATGATGCTAAGTGAGAAATGTATTCAATGCACTGCAGCACAATACATCAAAGAAATGTAATCGCAGCGATGGAGCACTTCATTATCTTATGGCTACTTAGAGCCCGGGGCTCCTTGGTGGGGCAATAGCTATTAGCACCGGCGCTACCTGTGAATTCCTTCTTGCAGCGGTCGCGCACGCTCTCCTCCAGATTCTCCAGCTGGTGTTTCACCTTCTCGTACTCCCTCTCCGCCTGTTGACTCTTCCTCCTATGCAGATGGTACATCACACACACACACGTCACAAACATCACTGGTGCCATGGAAACCAAGATGGTGGAATGATATCCTGGGGAGGACTTTTACTCTCTTTGAAGAGGAAATAAGCCCTGTGAACTCATTCAAAAACTGGGTAAGGATCTATTGGTGATTTATCATACACACATGCACACACATACTTACACATAGTCATACACATCCATATGTTGCACTTCTTGTGTAGTAAATGTCAAACTGTATTCTGATTGTCTTTTGTATGTTTTTGTTTATTGTTTCCTTTTTGTTTTGTCGACCACATTGGAAACATGCGTTTAAGTAGGCTTTTACGTGTTATCCTCTGGGGCACACATGGGCAAAATACGGCCCCTGTGTGGCCCGCTATGGAATTGCAACAAAACGTTTTCTTTTCTTTTTTACAGTGCACCTGAAGGCAACATGCAAGATACCCGCTGAATAAGTGTCCAAATGTTCATGTAATTCTGGCCAATACTCCACTTCTGTTATAACATTTCAATCTGGAATATGGAATATCTTTCAATAATCTTTATGACTAAAAGGCATATCAAATCTCATGTGTAAGAAATAACTGTTCTACAGTCATTTCTTGTGGCCCTGGGGCAAAATGCGGCCCCAGGGCCGGACTCATAGAAAAACAAAACGACCCCCAAATAATTAAATAAAAGGCAGAATTATGTTAATAAATCTCATCTGCTACAGCCATTGGATTTGTATCACTATTATATCAGGAGATTAACAAGAAATTACCAATCACAACTGGAGAGAGGGTTAAAAATAGGGAGACTCCCACGAAAATCAGGAGTGTTGGCAGGTAAGATCTCCAATGTGTGGCCCCTTCGCTTACTTGATGTAAGTCAGTATGGCCCTCAGGAAAAAACGGTTGCCCACCCCTGCTCTGGGGTGTACTATTGTCTGCACTTTTATCCAATCAAATCAAATCAAATCAAATCACGAGACAATGAAAATAAGCCTAAAACTGCAGACACAGATATCTAGAGCTACTGGCTCTGCTATACTCCTACTAAAGTAAAAGCAGATAGTTTTGCATGACAGCAGCGTACCTGTAGCAGTAGACAGAGATGGCGATGATGAGCAGCATGGGCACGATGACAGCGGGGATGATGATGTAGAGCGGCACCTCGTACTTCCTCTCATATTGCACCGAGCCCACCACCCACTCCCCTCTCCCAAACTTAATCTGTGGGGAAACACAGACAGGGGAATTACATCATGTGGAAAAGTGTGAGTCACACACATCTATTCAGGTGTAAAGTGTGGACAGTGTTGGACAGGGCAAAGAGAGGCGGAGAAGATTCATAATTGACCACGATTCGACTCTCCCTCACAGTTGCATAACATTTCAGTGTGTTTTTTTTTTTTTTTTTTACCACTTTTTCTCCCAATTGTACTCAGACAATTCCCCCTGTCTAATGGCTCATTTCCACCACATTTTACTGCCCTGCACAGCTCGTCACCAGTCGGCTCTACTCGTTTCGGCCCGATGGATGTTCTGCTTCGACCGCCGATCATCTGCCCCCGCCCACAGCTGGTCGTCATAGCGACCGCATATCTGTCCTCCGCCTATAGCCTATAGCCGAAGTAAGCTATAACATAAAGTTACAATTAAATCCATCCACAGAACTTTTAAACTGTTTATGAAATACTGGTGCCTCTAAATGACCTACAGTGTACACATGGGTGAATGTGACAATCGGCCAGGAGAATGGATATCACTTTGTTGTTAGTCAAATTCACATGCATGCGCTGCGCGGGGACGGGAGAGGCGCAACAGAGTAGCCTCTACCCCGGCGGCCTCTCACCAGGCAAGACCGCGGCTTCACCAAAGACCCGCCTGCGGCCTAGCGGAGCACTGCACTCAACTACAAGGGCTTCCTGACCAGCAGACTTTTTTCTCTCTCAAAACAATTGAAACCACCGCCACGATTTTATTTCACCAGAGGCGAATGCAGCAACACAAAAGACATGGAAATAACATAACAGAAGAGAAGGTAAGCCCACTAAACTGGTATGCAGCATTGCATTGACAGTCAGTAGATAGACAGAGTAAACACAATTCTGCCTGACCAATCAGTCGTCAACAATGTTTTCACGTCACCGTATGGTACCGGGTTCACAGCCCTAGAACCCCGACGAGGCAGGGACGAAAAGTAGCACGACTCAACCCCAACTCAACCCGGGCTGGGACGGTTTTTACCGGTGGAATGAGACCATTTATCGAGTCGAGCGGAGCAGGATCGCGCTACTACATGTACCTGCGGTGGAAATGGGCCATAAGTGGTCCCGGTCATTGCTCCAGCCCCTCTGTGGATCTGGGGAGAGTGTAGACTCTCACAGGCCTCCTCTGATACATGTGGCCAGCAGCTTCTTTTCCCTGACAGCGAGGAGTTCCACTGGGAGAACGTAGCGTGTGTGCGGAGGAACAACGTTATTCCCCCCCAGTTCCCCTCCGCGCTGAACAGGCGCCCCGACCGGGCAGAGGAGGCGCTAGTGTAGCGACCAGGACACATACCCCCACCGACTTCCCACCCGCAGACGTGCCCAATTGTGTCTGTAGGCACACCCGACCAAGTCAGTGGTAACAATGGTGTTGGTAGGTGAGGAAATAGACCTCCACACCACCCGGGCTTCAGGGTTGTTAAAGCAGTGGAGCTACTTGCAAGATGCTAAGGCCACATCAACTGTAGGGATTTAACGATAACCGGTTTGAATGATAACCGTGATAAAATTCCTTACGATAACGGTTACACAGTGCTTTGAAAAACATGGTAAATACTGTCCATCATCATCAACCAAAGTTGGCAACCGTCTCCCAGATGCAAACGTGCAGCCTTGGAGAAATGATTTCAGTGAGTGTATCAATCCTTTTTGGGTCTGAGTTTTCAATATAAAACTTGGTGAAGTGATTTCTGTGAGTGTATTAGTCCTTTTCTAATTAATTGAGAAAAATAATAAATGTTATGAACCTGACACTTTAATGATCAAGCCCTTTTTGTACGCAGGTATCGTCTGCTGCACACAGTCATTGCAGCCATACAAATTAAACAATAGCTCACTTAGAGGGATTAGCACGGGGGCAGCATCTGTATTCATCAAAATTGTGGCTGGGTTGTAATTAAATGTAATTATGGGCCTGTAGCTACATGAAAGTTGTCTAAGCAGTAAAAAATGGGGGTCTCAACATGTACACGCCCCCCAAACGCACGGCACAGATTCACAATGTGTGTTCTAATCCGTACGTCTGTGTGTGTGTTTTGTCTTTGTGTGTCTGCGTGTGTTCTGACCAGCACGTCCAGTGGCTCGGAGCTGGTGTCCCGGCGGTGGCGTTTGGAGCGAGCACGGGGCTGGGTGGAGGGCGGGTCCAGGAACAGCTTGTCGTCCTGCAGGGTGTTGACCATACAGGGAACATCGCCCACGTACGCCTGGGCCTCCTTGGCCGTCATCGCCTTGGAGAAGCCTCGACCCTACAAGGGCGGAGACACCACTGTAAGATGATCGGAGCAGCGAGCAGGGAGAGTGAATTGTATCATGACACTCTCCACTCAGCAGGCTGTAGCCTCAACATTTGTCATGATTGAACTTCATGGATGTTAAATGAATTGTTGCGTTTATACACTATCAAAATGATGCTCTTGTTCGACTTAGGAGAATTGTAATATGATAACACACGGAGAGAAATATTAGATTAGTGTCTCGTTTAATGTTTCTGCACTGCTAATCACTTTGGATGCACAGCCATATCGTTATTATGAACACACTCGGCATCAATTTTCAAGCCATTTTCATTTGTACGGTGTATGGAAAGGTTGAACAAACTGGCGGCACGTTTGTAGATTGGAGATTGCATCCGCTGGAGACATTAAGATGATATTAAACAGTAATTTTTCACTTGGTTTGCTATAACTGAAATCCTATTTCAGGTAAAGTTCAGATTAATGCTATAGTCTTGGGATTGTAACACACATCTTGAAATACTGCTGTACACTAGGGTTTGAGGGCTGGACGATGTCTACCAACTTGAATCATCACGATGACCAGGGTAAAAATCGACGATGGATGATGGCATCGTTGTTTGGCGAGGGGACGGTGTCGTCATGCCAATCTTTTTTTCTTTAGCAGCTGGTATAGGCAGACATTATATTATTATATCAGGTGTTTTGCGTTATCAATCGGGTTTTGGCAATCGGCACATAAAAGCATAAATGGGAATTCTCCATTCTCATATTTAGCCTGAAAATCTGCAGATCGCTGGTCAATCGATCAGTGCGCCCCTAGTAAATAAAGCACGAGGTGGTCAATGCGTTGCTTGCGTTTCCCTGCGGGGCACCAGGCAGCATTGTGTGCATTGATCGCACACGGCTCTTATACTAGACATTACGATGTTACGATAGTGGGGGCTGAGACCATTGTCTGTGCCCGACATCGTTGATGGACGATTCCATCGTGCATCGCCACAGCCCTGCTGTACACTGCACTGTTCTAGATGACTCTGGCGCAGCATGAAACACATGTAAGGTGGAAATGAATGCAAGTAAACCAGGGTCTGAGTAATCAAACGGCCCACAAACCATTCTCCTCCTGCTACACAACAGAACAATAGACATGGAGCGTTTTGGCAGATGCTTCCCCCCGAACTAATTTCCCCTAAGAGTCTTAGAGGAAAATGTAAGAGGAGAAGCCAACTGCTACCTGGACCCATGTCTTCCTGCAGCGTGAAGCCTGACATGTTCAGGCTGGTTTTATTATCTCAGACTCTTGTTTACTTGACATCGGTACCTGTAGGCTAATTTGCAATAGAAAATGAATAAGATGACATTAAACAGAAGAAAGATGCAAGCAATAAGTGGAAGAGTACCTGAAGATAAAATCTGAACATCATGGTGGTGTTGCCTGGTTGTATGTTATGTCATTGCGTATATTGCGGATTTTTGAGGACACTTATTGAATGTGGTTTTTATCGGTTCATTCAATATGGATAAAAAAATATCCACATTATAAATCCTAAATGTCCATTTTATTCTCTTCTTTTATTCTTTTATTTTCCTGTCAACAATTTTATGTGAAGCACTTTGAATTGCCTGTGTGTATGAAATGTGCTATACAAATAAACTTGACTTGACTTAAAGTACTTTCACCTCAGTTTTGTAATTTGACATCCAAAACAATAAGAGCACAGAGCCAAAATATGAAATTTGTTGCTATTCACTTTTTTTTTTTTTGCTCATTGTGTGTGTGTGGTGAAGCCTATCATAATATAAGCAGCTGAAGTGTGAAAATCTCATAACTGCAAGTCTGCATTTTCTCAGTTTCTATTTATTCAGGGGGACTTTCCAGAGAGCAATGCTCTCTTTTTCAGGAGTGCCCTGGTCACATTCACACACACACACACACACACACACACACACACACACACACACACACACACACACACACACACACACACACACACACACACACACACACACACACATTCATAGCTGGAAGCTGACCAACCACAGTCTGATCTGCTGGCCACTGATCAGCTCCACTGGAGCGGTTGGGGTCAAGGGCCTTGCTCAAGGGCACCTCAGTGGTGGTAATGAGGGAGGGGCAAGTGCAGATTTATCTGGCCGGTCTGGGGGGTTGAACAGATGACCTTCCGGTCACAAGCTCGCTTCTCTAACCTTTAGGCCACCACTGCCCCTCATTCTTAAAGGGACAGCTCACCCTAAAATCCAAAATACATATTTTTACTCTCACCTGTAATGCTATTTATCCATCTATATCGTTGTTTAGGGTTTAGGGTTTTTAGGGTGAGCTGTTGCTTTAAGTTAGAAAATAACACCGTTCACCCGATCTTAATTCCTTTACATGGAGAAGCTGACAGTTCAGAAGCATAAGGCGTTCATGCTTGACAGGAACCTGAGGGGTCTGTACTCACAGGGACGATGATCAAGCCGGTCTCTGTGATGACCTTCTGCCGCATCTCGAGGAATTGGGGGTCCGGGTGGTAGTCGAAGGGCTTGAGCTCCTTCAGCAGGTTGTCCAGTTGGATGTAGGCTGTGAACAGCTGGCTCTCGTTGGAGCGGTTCACCGTCGGCGACAGGAACTGGATGACCGTGTCGTTCTTGGTGTGGGCCTCCTGTGGGTACTGGGAGGAGGAAGAAGAATACCACAACAACTGGACATAAACAACAAGAAACAGGTCTACCACACACAGAGTATAAAAACACATACAAAAATAAAACAAGACATAACAAAGACTAAAACCACATGACAGTGTATTCAGCGTTCATAATATAGAGCAGGATGAGAGATAGCTTTATTTGTCGCGTAGGAAATGTGTTTTCAGTCGGTACATGTTACATGAGGACAATACATATAACACAATAGGGTAAGGTAAGGTGAGGTAAGGTAAGGTGAGGTAAGGTAAGGTTAGGTAATGTAAGGTGAGGTAAGGTAAGGTGAGGTAAGGTGAGGTAAGGTAAGGTTAGGTAATGTAAGGTGAGGTAAGGTAAGGTGAGGTAAGGTAAGGTGAGGTAAGGTAAGGTAAGGTAAGGTAAGGTTAGGTAATGTAAGGTGAGGTAAGGTGAGGTAAGGTAAGGTTAGGTAATGTAAGGTGAGGTAAGGTAAGGTGAGGTAAGGTGAGGTAAGGTAAGGTAAGGTAAGATGAGGTAAGGTAAGGTAAGGTGAGGTGAGGTAAGGTGAGGTGAGGTAAGGTAAGGTGAGGTAAGGTGAGGTAAGGTAAGGTGAGGTAAGGTAGGGTAAGGTAAGGTGAGGTAAGGTGAGGTAAGGTGAGGTAAGGTAAGGTGAGGTGAGGTAAGGTGAGGTGAGGTAAGGTAAGGTGAGGTGAGGTAAGGTAAGGTAAGGTGAGGTAAGGTAAGGTAAGGTAAGGTAAGGTGAGGTAAGGTGAGGTGAGGTAAGGTAAGGTAGGGTAAGGTAAGGTGAGGTGAGGTAAGGTAGGGTAAGGTGAGGTAAGGTGAGGTAAGGTAAGGTAAGGTAAGGTAGGGTAAGGTGAGGTAAGGTGAGGTAAGGTAAGGTAAGGTAAGGTAGGGTAAGGTGAGGTAAGGTAAGGTAAGGTGAGGTGAGGTGAGGTGAGGTGAGGTAAGGTAAGGTGAGGTGAGGTGAGGTGAGGTGAGGTGAGGTAAGGTAAGGTAGGGTAAGGTGAGGTGAGGTAAGGTAAGGTAAGGTAAGGTAAGGTAGGGTAAGGTGAGGTGAGGTAAGGTAGGGTAAGGTAAGGTAAGGTAAGGTAAGGTAAGGTAGGGTAAGGTAAGGTGAGGTAAGGTAAGGTAAGGTAAGGTAAGGTAAGGTAGGGTGAGGTGAGGTGAGGTGAGGTGAGGTAAGGTAAGGTAAGGTGAGGTGAGGTAAGGTAAGGTAAGGTAAGGTAAGGTAAGGTAAGGTGAGGTAAGGTAAGGTAAGGTAAGGTAAGGTAAGGTAGGGTGAGGTGAGGTAAGGTGAGGTGAGGTAAGGTAAGGTAAGGTGAGGTGAGGTGAGGTAAGGTAAGGTAAGGTAAGGTAGGGTGAGGTGAGGTGAGGTGAGGTGAGGTAAGGTAAGGTAAGGTGAGGTGAGGTAAGGTAAGGTAATGTTAGGTAAGGTAAGGTAAGGTGAGGTAAGGTGAGGTAAGGTAAGGGTGAGGTAAGGTAAGGTAAGGTGAGGTAAGGTGAGGTAAGGTAAGGTAAGGTAAGGTAAGGTGAGGTAAGGTCTCCGTCTATATAAGGTCAGTGGGGCATTTTGTTCAGGGCGGCCGTTGCTGAGGGGACAACACTTTTACCAAATGGAAATGAATAGAAGGTAAACGGTGGGCTTTCAGAGCTCTTTTGAAAGAGGCAGTTAATGACTGTTTTTATTGTGTGAGAGGAGAGAGAACACAGGAAGTGGGTTGTTTGGTAAGAGGGGGAAGCAGGTCAGATGGTGTGAAACAAGTGTCTGTCTTTTTAATCAGTGTATTAAAAACACCAATCTGCCATTGCAGATGGTAGCCTCTGTTGAATCATCCCACGACTGGCTTTGTTTATTATGTCTTTGATTCACTGCAGGAAGGATATTTCTGTCACTCTGTGACAGCTGAACATACTGTATGTCCTACATACATACTATTGAAGCTTCAAAAAGACCTGCTTAATACATCCAGTGTTTTGAAAAAGTCAAACTGACCTATATTTTGAGTGGAGCTGCCAATGTCTTTACACGCCACCTTCACTATCACAGTTCCAGCAGCTATGACATGGATTTGTACCTAGCTAGCTCTGTGGAGTGCGCTCACATTTAGCTTGATCTTAGCATGAAACACTGTTGTGTGTAAACAGTGTAGGCAGGTATGTCTGTGTGTGTGTGTGTGTGTGTGTGTGTGTGTGTGTGTGTGTGTGTGTGTGTGTGTGTGTGTGTGTGTGTGTGTGTGTGTGTGTGTGTGTGTGTGTGTGTATTTAGGGTGTATACCTAGCTGTGTGTAGCGCTCCAGTTTAACTTGATTTGAGCATGAAACACTCTTTACTGTGCACTCACAAAACTAAGTGTAAATAATGTACACGGGTGTGTGTGGGTGTTTAAAATCAAAGCCAAATGCTAGAGGGCTTCGGCAGCAAAAAGTACACGTTGAGATTCTTTGGTGTTGAGCCGCTAAACTGACCTGAAATATAATTAACATGCACTCACCATGGGCCGGCAGCCAGAATGCCTCAGAATATTTGGGTCTAGTTGAGCGGATAGACTCCCAACCAAGAGAAGCTTAGGAGGTTGACCTGCCAAGGCCTTTGAGATAACATTTTGCATCCGCGGCTAGTTTGGGGGAGCTACGAGTCTTTGCAAATCTCTCGTGTCCCTGGGTGGCGTGGACTGGGGACTTGGACGGGAGTTGAGCAAAGTAGAGCAGAGCAGCCTAGTCACATAATCTTCTGCAACCTTAATGCCTGTATGTCTTAAATTTGAGCCCTTAAATGAAATGAGCAAAATGTTTACAGCTTAAGACGGTACACTGGAGGGCAGGCGTCGGCAAGCGGCGTGCAGCTCATTCAGGTTCCCTGGGAGAAACAAGCAGTGTTGATTAAGCTGGGCGAAGGGGGGGGGGGGGGGCAGTGTTGCTGCGATCTGCAATCTGACAGGTTTAGGGATTTGTAGTTTAAAAGGGACAGTGCACCTAAACATCTAAAATACATATTTTTCCTCCAACCTGTAGTAGTGCTATTTATCCATCTAGATCAGTGTTTCTCAAACTTTTTCAGACCAAGGACCACTTAAACCAATGAAAAAACTCGGGGACCACCTAACTCCCAAAACAAAACATCCCCAAAAACAATAGGCCTACTACTTCAACTGTAAATTCCAAATTACATGCTAATTAAATGACAAATAGCAGTACAATTAATCTAATTTTTGGCTTTCCACAATTATGAAAACAAGATAAAAATATATATATGTAATTTGTTTTAGTTAGTCCATTTACCTTTATTATTTTTTTTACATTTATTTCTCCTGTTCAGTTCAAATATATTCAAAGTTCAAAGAAAGTTTTTTCAAGTTCAATAAATGCACAATGTTGCCAAAGTCAAATAGGCTATCTTTTGCCATCTTCAAGTTGCATTCAGTGATGTTTTTGTGTTCAAATAAGTGTTAAATGGCTCTATATTCTGACAGCAATTACTGAAATAGAGTATAAAATAATGTTTTACCTGGGCACTTCACACAGACTACCCGAAGTAAAGACACCGGAGCACTCTTTTCCGTCTGCACGTTTTAATAGAAGGGGCTGACTGACGTTTCGACAGACAAGTCTGTCTTCTTCTTCTACGAGTGTCGCCTTGGTTGCGCCTGAGACCACCAAACTGTCCAAGTAAGTGGCCTCTGGCACTTTATTTTTTAAGTCTGTCTTCCTTTTGACTCTGAGGAAGACAGACTTGTCTGTCGAAACGTCAGTCAGCCCCTTCTATTAAAACGTGCAGACGGAAAAGAGTGCTCCGGTGTCTTTACTTCGGGTAGTCTGTGTGAAGTGCCCAGGTAAAACATTATTTTATGCATATTGTCCTCCACTGTTGAGCACCAGGACCCTTTTATTCCAAACCTGGCTGAAGCGCGCTGGACTCTATTAATGTACTGTAATACTGAAATAGAGTGTTTGGTCAGTAAGTTGGAACTCCCAACCACCCGCTGTACTCTGTCTCTCTCCTGTAGCCCTGCAGGCAGAGTGGACGTATCTCCACAAGCGTAAGTCGTAGAGAGTCAGTGGTGGTGGCGTTGGATTCGGGGTGAAAAAATACATATAGTCATTTAAAGGCATCGTGATCTGACCTTGAGTTTCCCAGAAAATGTAAACATTTCTCTGATTGGATAGTGGGAGGTAAAAAAAAAAAAGGAAAAAAATATAAATCCACTCGCGGACCACTAGGGGGCGGCGGCGGACCACCAGTGGTCCGCGGACCACTGTTTGAGAAACACTGATCTAGATAGTTTGGGTGTGAGTTGCTGAGTTTTGGAGATATCGTTGAGATGACTGCCTTCTCTCCAATACAATGGTACTGGATGGCACTCGGCTTGTGGTGCTCAAAGCGGCAAAAAATACATTTGGAAAAACTTAACGGCAATGTCTGTTTCAGGCATAGACCCAGGTATTCAAGATAATCCACAGACCTTGTTGTGAGCAGTTTCATGTAGGAACTATTTTCTTTCTAGCCAGCTAGCTAGAAAAATGCATGTGTGTGTGTGTGTGTGTGTGCGTGTGTGTGTGTGCGTGCGCGCGTTCGTGCGTGCGTGCGTGCGTGTGTGTGTGTGTGCGTGCGCTCGCGCGTGCATGCGTGTTGGGGTTGGGAGGTGGGACAGGACTGAGTTTGAATGAATCTCCACTGAAGCAGTAGCAGCCGTCTCATGAGATGCAGGGAGATCGATGGACACCGCTAGTGCTGCTATTAGAGGAATAGGTGCAACGGATGGAAAGGAAGAGATCATCAGGGACAAAGAGGAGATCATGGGAAAGAGACTGGAAGGGAAAGAATGAGCCGGAGAAAAGAAAGATGTTTGAGAGAGAAAGAGAGATAGAGAAAGAGAGAGACATGGATGATGATCAGCAGGCAGGAATGTAGAAAGAGAAGGAGGTGTGCGCGCACACACCTCAATGGGAGCTGGTTCTCCAGTCAAGTCGTCTCTCTGGGGTTTGACGTTCATGATGGCAGTCTGGATGAGGTCAAAGCCAGAGCCGGTCACCACAATGGTCCTCCCTCCACTGAAACACACACACACACACACACACACACACACACACACACACACACACACACAGATGTATGAGCAGAGGCATACATATACACAGACAGGAACAAGCGAGCACATGGCAGACACAGTTGTTGAATTGCACCTGGGGTAATTTTCACTGGAGATGAAAACAAATTAGTTTAGCCTGCAAGCAGCGCAGCCTATTCCAAAGTTGCCTGTTGTTCCAGTCTGTGTCGGCCCAATCATCCCTCACCACAGTGCTTTCAATTGCAGAGAGAAGCAAGGTAGCCCTGTGATGCATCCACTTTAACAGTCCTCAAGCAGTTTGTCACAACATCAAAGAGTCATTCACATCATTCACAGCCCTCTCAGCCAATCAGAAGCAACTGTTCAACACACGCGCACGCGTGTACACGCACACGGGAGGACAAATGATAATAAAAAACAAGAAGGTTCTTGCCATTAAAGAAGATTAAAGGTTTCCAACCAATATCCTCAGACACAATCTGGCATTTCTACGATCAAAGCAGCAGCAGAGCGATGAGAGCAGACTATGAAATGTTTCTTGACAAATCACAGCAGCATTTATTGGAGGTTTGTGATAGATGATAGAAAATGGGACAAATACTTAACCTTCTTGGACGGCTCTTGACACGGGCTGTATTCTGGGGGGGAAGTCGCTTTGTTTCATGTTTCAATCAAAATGCATGGACAAAACATATCTAATTGTTTTGATCTTCTTTTACTCTCTCTTTTTTCCTGAGGTTAGTTTAGTTTTAAATAATTGTGTCGTCCACTGCGTATGATGGAATGTATGTATGTTGACAACCAAGGCTAATTGTGTCTATGGTGAAGATGAGTTGAGAGGTTTATTGTGTGTGTGTGTGTGTGTGTGTGTGTGTGTGTGTGTAGGGGGAGGAGGGGTAACGTGTATGTTTTGTGATGTATATTATGTTATATTATGTTTAAGGAAAAATTAATAATCTTAGGGGGGGGGCACAGCAGTAAATACGCAATGAGAACAGAATGCTTGCATGTTGTTCAATTAAACTGACCAGTCGAAGCTGCTTTTGGGGCTGTGGTCCAGCAGAACAGGGTTTTCCAAGAACTGAAAGGCACTGGGGATGGTCTTTGTGGTCGTCTTTCCATACTTGACTGTGACGGCGAGGAGACCGGTGGTGGGCACCTTCTCTGCGTCTCCCGTCCTGCAGGTGATCTCTTCTCCAAACGTCTCCCTGTCAACACAAGGACACAACTCAGCGCCGGCGTTAAGGGTCGCACAATGTCACCGTGCAGCGGAAACCAACATGGCAGCGGCCTGACAGCTTGTTAAATCCTGGCTTTGCTGCTTCTATAGCTCGTTATTTTACTGTTACCTCAGCCTAAAATGTCACCGAGGAGTGGTTTCCACAGAGTCCCCGCTGCAAGAGAAAATGGGCAGGGGGAGAAAATCCTGCTTCTGACACTAACGTTAAGGTCAATTCCATTTTCAATTCAGGAATGATGGGGGGGGAAATCAATTTGTGGGCTTCAAAGTCAGCGTACAGTAGAATTTGCATAGAGTACAATGTCTGAATAACAAGCAGCACTTATCAACTGAAGAGAGTGAATTTAAACAGAATTGGTCTGTGGCATGAATGACAATTATTCGTGCAAGAAATCCTTACACAGTGCAGTTCACTCCTCCGACGGTGACCTGGACATCATCCTTAGTGCCGGTGTCCAGGTTGGTGCCAGAGATGGTGATGAGGGTGCCCCCAACTCTGGGACCTCTCGCAGGCTGCACCTCCTGGGGAATGGGTTCCTGGTAGGGGAGCATAAATAAACGCCAAGTCATCTTTCCCCTGCTAGGGTTTTAAAGCGCGCACACACACACACACACTCCAGCCCACAAGGCAAACAGCGCACAACACATCTGCCTCAATTTGCTGAGCAAACAGTTAGGCAGAGCACTCCCCCGTGGGGAAGCTTTAGCGGAGCCAGAGATATGAAAAGCCAGTTAAATAGCTACGCTGTGGCCTGTTCAAGTATTGGAAAGGCGGGGGGGCTACTGCACAGCATCTGCTTAAAGAGAAACGCAATATTCCGGCTTATCGTACAGTGCATTACCATTGTAATATGACGGCATCTATGCGCTTAGTTTACCAATACATTAGGCTATTGTATTTGTCAATTCAACTTAAATGACACGCCCTTGGTATGCTGCGATAAGGGGCTTCTCTGCAGCTAGGAAAAGAAAATGGAAAATATAATAGAGACCATAAAACAAACAAATCTGCTGAAAGCTTTTGGACGTGTTCATTCTCGGGTTCAAGAGTTCTACGCCTCGATACTGGAAGTGCAGTTTAAGAGAGAGAGAGAGAGAGAGAGAGAGAGATGCCCAAAAAATAATCTTAAACAAAAACAAAAAAAGAGAGAGAGAGAGACACAAGTGTTTACCCTGTAGGTGAAGACGATAGAGGAGGTTCCTGTCTTCCCCCCCTCGACCTCCACTGTCACATGGCCCCAGTGGGCGCTGTGCGGGTCCAAGCGGCTGATCTCACACACCACACTGGACAGGAGGAGGAGGAAAAAGAGGGAACAGAGAAGACATGTTATATCTGTATTCCCAGTGAACACTCGATTACACCCGATTTATGAAAATGCATATTCTATTCCTATGACTCGGGGCAATCTGATCACTATTTATGAACCTAAACAACTCTTGCAAACCAAGACTCTAATCTGTATGATTACTTGTACTTCCTCACAGCCAAGAGCTAATCCATTGGTAATGAATGGGAGATGGGCTCATGTGTTTCTCCAAATTTACACATTCAAATTCGCCATTTCTGTACATCAGATAAGAGATCAGATATGAGATGGGGGGTTCAAAGTGGGGAATATTACTGCATTATAGTAACAGCCAGTGTCCACTTCATTAGTTACACCGCCCATTTATGGAAACAGCTCTGTGCTCCCGACAGGGATCTTCTCGTGGCTGTTGCTCAGTATATAAGCAGGTAAACATGCTCAAGAGGTTCAGTTAGTGCTCGACTAAACCTTAATGACTAAGTGACTTTGAACGTGGCTTGATTGCTGGTGGCAGATGGGCCGGTTGTAGCATCTCAAAAACGGGCCCCCTCTCGGGATTTTAGCACACTGGAGTTTAACGAGAACGACGTGATAAACGAAACACATCCAATCAGCTGCATTCCAGAGGCCAAAAAATCGAGTCGTTGATGAGAGAGTGAAATTAAACTCCTTCAAGTTAACGAGTATGCAAACATTAGTTCAGTCCCACAGTGGCGTGCAGAAGGGCATCGTCTCCGAACGCAAAACTATATCAAACTTTGAATAAATCCTGGTTTGTGTCGACAGGGTGAGGATTTGACGTAAACCTGATCTATCCTGCAAAGTGTCAACAACACTACTGTCTGCTGGTGGTGGAAGTGTAATGGTGTGAATGTTTCTCTCGCCCAAACTGTGTTTTTCCTGCCATTTTCTCCCCAATTGTACTTGGCCAATTCCCCCTGCTGTCCTGGTCGTTGCTCCACCCCCTCTGCTGATCTGGGGAGAGTTGTAGAGTAGCAAATGTTTCCTCCGATACGTGTGAGGAGTTTCACCGGCAGGACGTAGCGCGTGGGAGGATCACGCTATTCCCTCCAGTTCCCCTTCCCTCCGAACAGGTGCCCTGACCGACCAGAGGAGGCGCTAGTGCAGCGACCAGGACACATACCCCATGGCTTCCCACTCAGAGACACGGCCAATTGAGTCTGTAGGAACGTGTGACCAAGGCGGAAGTACCGCTGCCGGGAATCAAATGTGGGTCTTCGCGGTGGTAGGAGAGTGGTATTACCTCTACACTACCCAGACACCTGTGAATATTTTAGTGGTAGGAGAGTGGTATTACCTCTACACTACCCAGACGCCTGTGAATCTTTTGGTGGTAGGAGAGTGGTATTACCTCTACACTACCCAGACACCCGTGAATATTTTAGTGGTAGGAGAGTGGTATTACCTCTACACTACCCAGACACCTGTGAATATTTTGGTGGTAGGAGAGTGGTATTACCTCTACACTACCCAGACGCCTGTGAATCTTTTGGTGGTAGGAGAGTGGTATTACCTCTACACTACCCAGACGCCTGTGAATCTTTTGGTGGTAGGAGAGTGGTATTACCTCTACACTACCCAGACACCTGTGAATATTTTAGTGGTAGGAGAGTGGTATTACCTCTACACTACCCAGAGACCTGTGAATATTTTAGTGGTAGGAGAGTGGTATTACCTCTACACTACCCAGACGCCTGTGAATATTTTGGTGGTAGGAGAGTGGTATTACCTCTACACTACCCAGACACCTGTGAATATTTTAGTGGTAGGAGAGTGGTATTACCTCTACACTACCCAGACGCCTGTGAATCTTTTGGTGGTAGGAGAGTGGTATTACCTCTACACTACCCAGACACCCGTGAATATTTTAGTGGTAGGAGAGTGGTATTACCTCTACACTACCCAGACACCTGTGAATATTTTAGTGGTAGGAGAGTGGTATTACCTCTACACTACCCAGACACCTGTGAATATTTTAGTGGTAGGAGAGTGGTATTACCTCTACACTACCCAGACACCTGTGAATATTTTAGTGGTAGGAGAGTGGTATTACCTCTACACTACCCAGACACCTGTGAATATTTTAGTGGTAGGAGAGTGGTATTACCTCTACACTACCCAGAGACCTGTGAATATTTTAGTGGTAGGAGAGTGGTATTACCTCTACACTACCCAGACGCCTGTGAATATTTTGGTGGTAGGAGAGTGGTATTACCTCTACACTACCCAGACACCTGTGAATATTTTAGTGGTAGGAGAGTGGTATTACCTCTACACTACCCAGACGCCTGTGAATCTTTTGGTGGTAGGAGAGTGGTATTACCTCTACACTACCCAGACACCCGTGAATATTTTAGTGGTAGGAGAGTGGTATTACCTCTACACTACCCAGACACCTGTGAATATTTTGGTGGTAGGAGAGTGGTATTACCTTTACACTACCCAGAGCCCTGAATATTTTGGTGGTAGGAGAGTGGTATTACCTCTACACTACCCAGACACCTGTGAATATTTTGGTGGTAGGAGAGTGGTATTACCTCTACACTACCCAGAGACCTGTGAATATTTTGGTGGTAGGAGAGTGGTATTACCACTACACTACCCAGACACCCGTGAATATTTTGGTGGTAGGAGAGTGGTATTACCTCTACACTACCCAGAGCCCCTGAATATTTTGGTGGTAGGAGAGTGGTATTACCTCTACACTACCCAGAGCCCCTGAATATTTTGGTGGTAGGAGAGTGGTATTACCTCTACACTACCCAGACACCTGTGAATATTTTGGTGGAAGGAGAGTGGTATTACCTTTACACTACCCAGAGCCCTGAATATTTTGGTGTTAGGAGAGTGGTATTACCTCTACACTACCCAGAGCCCCTGAATATTTTGGTGGTAGGAGAGTGGTATTACCACTACACTACCCAGAGCCCCTGAATATTTTGGTGGTAGGAGAGTGGTATTACCTCTACACTACCCAGACACTCGTGAATATTTTGGTGGTAGGAGAGTGGTATTACCTCTACACTACCCAGACGCCCGTGAATATTTTGGTGGTAGGAGAGTGGTATTACCTCTACACTACCCAGACGCCTATGAATATTTTGGTGGTAGTAGAGTGGTATTACCTCTACACTACCCAGACACCTGTGAATATTTTGGTGGTAGGAGAGTGGTATTACCTCTACACTACCCAGAGCCCCTGAATATTTTGGTGGTAGGAGAGTGGTATTACCTCTACACTACCCAGACACCTGTGAATATTTTGGTGGAAGGAGAGTGGTATTACCTTTACACTACCCAGAGCCCTGAATATTTTGGTGTTAGGAGAGTGGTATTACCTCTACACTACCCAGAGCCCCTGAATATTTTGGTGGTAGGAGAGTGGTATTACCTCTACACTATCCAGACGCCCGTGAACATTTTGGTGGTAGGAGAGTGGTATTACCTCTACACTACCCAGACGCCTGTGAATATTTTGGTGGTAGGAGAGTGGTATTACCTCTACACTACCCAGATGCCCCTGAATATTTTGGTGGTAGGAGAGTGGTATTACCTCTACACTACCCAGACACCTGTGAATATTTTGGTGGTAGGAGAGTGGTATTACCTCTACACTACCCAGACGCCTGTGAATATTTTGGTGGTAGGAGAGTGGTATTACCTCTACACTACCCAGACACCTGTGAATATTTTGGTGGTAGGAGAGTGGTATTACCTCTACACTACCCAGACGCTCGTGAATATTTTGGTGGTAGGAGAGTGGTATTACCTCTACACTACCCAGACACCTGTGAATATTTTGGTGGTAGGAGAGTGGTATTACCTCTACACTACCCAGACGCTCGTGAATATTTTGGTGGTAGGAGAGTGGTATTACCTCTACACTACCCAGACGCTCGTGAATATTTTGGTGGTAGGAGAGTGGTATTACCTCTACACTACCCAGACGCTCATGAATATTTTGGTGGTAGGAGAGTGGTATTACCTCTACACTACCCAGACGCCTGTGAATATTTTGGTGGTAGGAGAGTGGTATTACCTGTACACTACCCAGACGCCTGTGAATATTTTGGTGGTAGGAGATTGGTATTACCTCTACACTACCCAGACGCCTGTGAATATTTCAGTGGTAGGAGAGTGGTATTACCTCTACACTACCCAGACACCTGTGAATATTTTGGTGGTAGGAGAGTGGTATTACCTCTACACTACCCAGACGCCTGTGAATATTTTGGTGGTAGGAGAGTGGTATTACCTCTACACTACCCAGACGCCTGTGAATATTTTCATGACACACATCGGCTCATTTTGTACCAACTGAGCATTGTTTGAACACCACTGTGACTTTAGTGCATTTGAGTGACTTAAAGCCAGAGAAAAACCTGCGGCATCCCCGTGATGCTATCAAGTCAGCGTAGGCCGAGATCCCTGGGGAACATCTCCAGCGCCTTGGTGAATTCATGCCTCGAACCATTCAGGCTGTTCTGGAGGCAAAGGGAGTCCTACAGACAGTACCCCTGATAGAGTGGCCACAGACTGTATTTCAATTAGCTTTCGCCTTTAAGAGAGTGCTTCTGTTTCTGAATCAACCACTCTGTCTGGAGACGCTCGCCCCAAGACTTCAGATCCATAGAATGGGCATAATGAGCTAATTAAAATATCCACCCGGGCTACCTCAAGGAAAGACAAAGCTATCATCATGCTGATAATGTATGCGAAAGGTAACTTGTGATGAAACCTATCCATACAGTGTGTGTGTGTGTGTGTGTGTGTGTGTGTGTGTGTGTGTGTGTGTGTGTGTGTGTGTGTGTGTGTGTGTGTCTGTGTGGATGAATACGTCTGGTTGCATAATTACCTAGTGGAGACAGAGTACTTGTTCCCCTGATGGAGACACGGCCTACCCACCACGCTGATGCTCTTAATGTCTTCCTGACGGATGCCTAGGTTGGAGCCGCGGATGGTGATGGAGATGCCTCCCTGCATGGGGCCATAACGAGGGATGATCTGGATGGGGAGATGGGGTGTGGAGGTGGATTAGGAATGGGGAAGGAAGGGATTTAAAATGGATTTGAGATGAAACAGATTAGCTGTGCAATAAGAACATACAAGAAATGTACACGGTCTGTTTAAGTGTGCTGTAGAACAGAAGCTAAAATGTTTGGTATTCAAGGACCAGGTTGAAAATTACGGCTATATTGTGTGTGTGTGTGTGTGCGTGTGCGTGTGCGTGTGCGTGTGCGTGTGTGTGTGCGTGTGTGTGTGTGTGTGTATGGTCAACTATCTGACATTGGCATCAACACAATTACTGATGATTGTAGTCAATGACAAAGAGGCACCAACAATCAACTGAGCAAAGAAAGAATCGATGCATTCTAGACACACTCAAAATGAGCACATCGCAGCGTCAAGGAGAGGCAGACTTTGAACTCCTGCGTGGACAGAAAAATGAAACCCGGCCAATAATCCTTTCCAATCAATCATCCAATCACCAAAGTCAATTTTACTTTGACAGCTAATTAACACGTCGTCAACACAGGGTGTACCGTTTCCAGTTCAAAGGACAACTGCCAGACATGACCACATGATAAGGACTCACATCAGTGATCTGGGGGTCTGGGCACGGTGTGTCTTGGGGGTTCGGGTCAGAAGTGCACAGCTTCTCATAGACACACGCCTTGCTCTTGGCGCACCACACACAGCGATACCTGGGGTCTGCGTTCTTACAGAGACTACAGTCCTCCCTTCCCACAGAGCAGGTGTAGAGGGTCACTGTAAGAGAAGAGGGGAGGGATGCATTCAGGGGGGGAATAGTCACAGTGTATTCTATTGATTTCCTGTGTGTGTGTGTGTGTGTGTGTGTGTGTGTGTGTGTGTGTGTGTTGTGTGTGTTGTGTTGTGTGTGTGTGTGTGTGTGTTGTGTGTGTGTGTGTGTGTGTGTGTGTGTGTGTGTGTGTGTGTGTGTGTGTGTGCGTGCGCGCGCAGGTGTGTGCGTGTGCATATTCTGAACGAATGATGAGATGTCTGCGACTTCGTTCACATCTGATGAAGTCATTTAGACCATTGGGAAACCGTAAAACAGACCTCTGTGACTACTTGTTATGAATGCAGTTGAATACTCCAGAGTCTGGCAAATTTTAATTGGAGGATTTAAAATCATGTAGTTATTCCCAATCAATTCTCCGTTTAATTTTGTTTAATTGCGCTGAAGATCAAAGGCAGCTTCCTTAAATAAAACCAGGGCCCCACACTGGGACCGGGGGTGAACACACAGGGAATTCTAAGTAAGGACTGCCTATTAAAATGTGAGACGTACCGTTGAGCGTGCTGTCCATCTTTCTGCCCGACTCCTTGTCCTTCACGTAGAAGAGAACATTGGTCTCCGGTGACTTATCGTAGGAAAACTAAGAAAGTGGTAAGAAAATGAATTATTAATACAGAATCCAGTGATTAATGACGCTTTAAGCTCGTCTCAGAAAACAGTGTGGGCTGTCGCTCCTCCGTGCCAAAGGAAGAAAGGAAGAAGAAAAAAATCTTAACCATTTTGGCAGACTTTCAGCTGAAGAAATCAATGTTAGAAAAGAACATAGCCGGGGGCTAGGCACTGTTTGAGTTTCACAATCACTGAATTCACAATTTAAAGATGCAGTCTAAAACAACCTCACTGAGGAGGAGAGTCTGTCCATTAGAGGGAGCTAGAGAATATTGGAGGGGCTGTAAAAACCAGGTGAAGGGTGACTTGATTTAAGCCTGGAACATAATGACAATTATTTGCCGTTTCATGAGTTTTGGGGGCATTGAAACAATTGCAATTAAGTGCTATAAATGAGCACTTCTGTGTGAACGGAGATGCAGTCAAGCACATGCATTACTAAAGAACTGGATGTCAAGCAACTAGCAATCAGCCATACTGACATTGAAGCCCTCGAAGCTGTAGAATGGACCCTGCTCCGAACGAAGGTCCTCCTCCGTGTTTCTCATCAATTCGGTACCGATGGTGAAAGCGCGGCCCTATAGACAACCGGACAAATGAGAGAGGAAACACAATGTTTTCAGTAGGATAAATTGTGTGCAACCTGGCTCACCATGACCCTGCTGACAGACCCAAACGCCAACTGTTTAAACAAGATGAGTAATCTGCAATATCCACAAATGCTGTAAATCCAGCTGCCTGGGTCTTCATACCTGGTACAGGTCCAGGTTGATGCCCTCGAAACTGATGGTGGTCTTGAAGCCCACGGGGATAAGGTCGGGGTCTGTATTCTCGAACCGAGGACACGACGCTCCCTAAAGGCAGGCACAGAAACAAATCGGATAACTCCCACCTTCCGTCATTAACGTTTTAAATATGGCACACCACTTAAGGGACACCGTCATCCACGGCGACAGATAAGTGTATCGCTGGAACATCTGCTGCCTTTTAAATTGACATCCTGCACCTTAGAACATTTGTCACGCAAGGTGGTGGCAGCTGATACTGGCATTTGAGTTGAATTCAGAGGGTTTATTTTGGAGGGGGGGGGGGTGATATTTGGATCACTTAATTGCCATGTCAAGTGGGGTAATTAGGAGTGTGTAAACTTTTGGCAGTGTTTGTCACACTATCAGAGACAGTTGCACTAATGATGCAACATGCCGGGGGTTGGGTCGGGCCGTGTCCTTGTCACTGAGGCCACACTGATCCGTCGGAAAACACAATTATTGATGGATAGATTTCTGTCTGTCGGTTTGTTTTGCAATGTCAACATGATGGGCGAGGCAGAAGTACAGGATATAACAGATTGTAAAGTATAAATTAAACGAGAAACTGACTAGGAAAACTACAGTCATTCCAGCATTATACCAGGTTTTCTTATTGTGTTTTGTTATGCTTCTAACCAAAGCACCATCGCAAACGAGACCTTGGTCTAATCCCCCCCCCCCCCACCCACCATTGTTGTGGTTATTGAGCTCAACAGTCACTTGACTTTTGGTGACTTTCTCCGTCCCGGAAGTAAGTTCCCCATTCATCTTCTCCATAGACATTTCGAAAAATCATTATATAACGCGTTTTAAAGGAGAATTTCTTTTTTTTTGAACCTGCAGCCCTCTCCTCACATTAATTATGATCCAACGACTCACCCAGTGATCTCCGCAGCGTTTTTGTCCGTCCTAGGCGTTGTTGTGACCGAAATAGTGTGCAAGTCAGTCCTAGAATGTAGCTCCGTGGGGGCCAAGTGGCAGCGTGTTTTCATCCATGTCAACAGACAGTTTTATTCCCCGTTTTCGACGCATATCAAACTGTTCCCTAAGGAACGATCAGACTGCAATTGTCCCCGGGCGCCGAGCAGTAGTTGTTACAGGCATGCCAGTAATTCCAGGCATCCCATTTCCACCTGTCGGGTCAGTGAGACTTTCCTGAGGAGAGCTGACCCGACAGGCAAAAATGGGCTGCCTGCAACCACCAGTAAAAAGAGCCCGGGGGAGAATTGCAGTCTGATCGTTCCTTAGGGAATAGTTTATGACGATATGCGTCGAAAACGGGAATAAAACTGTCTATTTACATGGAGGAAAACACGCTGCCACTTGGCCCTCACGGAGCTACATTCTAGGACTGACTTGCACACTATTTCGGTCACAACAACGCCTAGGACGGACAAAAACGCTGCGGAGATCACTGGGTGAGTCGTCAGATCATAATTAATGTGAGGAGAGGGCTGCAGGTTAAAAAAAAACGAAATTCTCCTTTAAGGCTGGAATCAAGCTGACCCAAGACCTACTGAATCGTGAGTGACCATAAAACATTTGGTTTGTTTGAGCAGAAACAAAAAAATAACAATTGTTATTTAAAACTCGTTATATACGGACTTTTCGAAATGTCTATAAAGAAAATGAATGGGGAAGTTACTTCCGGGGCGGGAAACGTCACGAAAGTCACGTGACTGTTGAGCACTATACCATGTTGTCTGTGATCGCCACTATTTTTTCCACAACAAATGTACAAACATCTCTGATTGGCTAAGTGAGCATTGAAAATGAATTGAAGTGAACACGAGTGTAACAGCTGCACGGTTGGAAGTGCCAGAAATATGATGGTTTGTTTTTCTCTAGTCCTCCTGTGGTTTCTCTTTGCTTTTATTTCGCTATGGTTTTATGCTTTTATGCTTTTATGCTCTTATGCTTTTCATTATTTTATTATTTTATTTTTATTATTTACACGATAGTGCAATTAGGGCCAGTGAAAATAAGGGTTGGTGCAATCTTAGTTCCTCCCGGGTTCCGTGCAATGCTCTGTCAAATATCACTGTTGTCTTGTTGTCATGTTGTTGTTCCCTGATGGTGTATGTTACTGTCGATGGTTATGCTGTAATTGCACTTGATGCCCAAGACAAATTTCCCCTCGGGGACAATAAAGTTTATCTGATCTGATCTGATCTGAACAGAGACAGACAAGACACACACAGCGAATTAACGTTTTTTACCCAGTAGGGTACTGGTCCACCATAATGAAAATATGACCCTTTCGGTGACGAACCTGGCGGTGCTTGATGACGTTGGGCCCCCCCACAGCATCGTCCATGTCACTGCAGGTGTGGTCGCCTGTGTTCCACTGGCAGCCCCACGGACTGGCCACGCATGACATGCATCTGAGACACACACACACACACACACACACACAGAAGATAAGAAAATGCTTTCACACATAATTAGGCATGAGCACACAAACATAATCTAAAACATGCGAACTCATCAAAGAGCGTCCGGCAACAAAATCTATGCTGCTGACAGAGAAACGGATCTGTGCAACTTCACATAAACAAAGCTCGTCCATCACACATTCCTCTGGATGAGAAAAAAGAGAAAGAGCGTGCGCGGGAAACCGAGGAGAGCGAGGCAGAAACAAAATAGGTCGACTTTCATTTTTTGATTAATGAAAAGGAAGCTGAGGCAATTTCCTTAGCTTGGTAATACAAGAGGAGGGGGGGGGAGAAAAGGCAAGAGATGCATTCAAACCTACCATGCATCACAATTTACCCACAAAGCATCTCTCCCTCATGTGCCATTCGTTTGCATCAAGGTTGTCAGTTGATGCTGTGTTGGGTCTCGCTGTGACTCCTCCCCCCTCCACCCCCCTGACTCCTCCCCCCCCACCCCCCAGCCAGAGAAAAGACACAAGGATGAAGAAGATGACTCACGGCGTGTTCTCGGCTTTCCTCACTGTGGCAGCGCAGTTATAAAACTTGAATTCCCGCGTGGCCAGCTCCACACTCTCGTTGACAAAAATCTTGACGGGCACTGCCACAAAGTCTGAGGAGGCACAACAAGAAGTGTTACATAAGTGTGTGTGTGTGTGTGTGTGTGTGTGTGTGTGTGTGTGTGTGTGTGTGTGAGAGAGAGAGAGGGAGAGAGAGAGTGTGTGTGTGTGTGTGTTTAAGGGAGGGGGTGGGGTTGGGTGGACGGGCACATGCATAACACATTTATGAATGGGGCTGGTGGTTTTTGGGAGTGTTTCTGAGTATTTCAAATAGAGAGCGTGACTTAAGGGATAATACATAACAGAGAGCCATGTCATTTATGCATTTGAAGAAGAAGAAGAAAAAAAAAAAGCCAAATCTAATGGATATGCCCTAGCCTCTAAATCATTTCTGACAGGTAACAACCTAAAACACCCTTAAACTAATTATGTATTAATTATAATCTTGAAAACTTTCAGAGATATAATGGGGAGTGACAGGCAACTGCCACACCAGAGGCGCTATTTAAAAAAAGAGAAAGAGCGAGCAGGTTAATTTATAGGGGCACAAACCTTGGTCCTCAGGTGTGGGTGGTATATGAGAAGGGTCGGGCAAGGCACAGGTGACCTGACCCGAGTCGGACATGGTGCCCGCGCTGTGGGTCCCCCGGAAGACGCAGCTCAGCCGGTCGGATCCCCCGATGGAGGGGAGGGAGGGGATGTTGATCATCACCTGGACAAGAGGGGAAACACAAAGGAATGGGAACACCGCCGCGGCTCAAACGGACCGGCTTTAACAGAAGGCAATTATCTCCCCTTAATTGTTCGGCAAATGATTTGACATTAAATCCATTTCATTGGATTCTGGGCTTGTGAGAGGTCACAATACAGTCTCTGTTTCCTATTGTAGATGGGAATAGAAGAGGAATGAGTCAGATAAGTAGAGGTAGAGAAGTAGTCAGAAAGCAGAGGAGGAGGGGTTAGAGAGAGAGAGAGAGAGACAGAGCGACTGCACACAAGAGAGCCTCTCCATCTTCAGGCAGTATATAAGCACAATCAGCCAGGTGGGCTATATTAAGCCAGTCTGGACTTTTCTGGATAGATCAATACTGAGCAGCAACACCAAGAGCCCAGGGTCTCTGATTCACAATGGAAACAGTGTATTTATTACTGGCTGTGCGTGTTTGTGTGACGTGCATGAGAGCAGGTATGAGTGTGCTGCGGTGAGAGGGCGAGAGAGAGAGAGAGAGAGACAGCGAGAGAGAGAGAGAGACAGACAGACAGCGAGCGAGAGAGAGAGAGAGACAGAGAGAGAGAGAGAGCGACGGAGAAAGAGACATAGCAGAGAGAGCGCGGCAGAGACACAGCAGAGAATATGAGAGAGAGAGAGCAACACAGAGAGAGAGAGAGAGAGTCAGAAGACAGTAGGGCTGGGTGACATGGACAAAATAAAACATCACGATATTTTTGACCAAATACCTCGATATCGATATTGCGACAATATTGTGGGGATGACTATTGGTGCTTTCACAAAATATTTACACAATGAGATTTTTGATAAATAATCATTGGTAATAACAGAACAGTTTGGCAAGTTCAGAAAATGGCATCACTTCACTGTAATGCAGCATTTAAAACCAAGACGACACTTATGCCATATCACCATATTACGATATCTAAAATGGAATACGATATCTCGTCTCATATCACAATATCAATATAATTGCTGCTGTACCTGCTGAGTCTTTTTACAGGAGAGGTTGGGGGGAGAGAAGGACACGATCTTGACACACTGCTGCTTGGGGCTCCACAGCCAGCCATTCTTCTCCTCTGCCCGGCGGCACTCAGACCTCCTGGTACACCTTCAGACCAAGGATGAACAACTCCCCTCAGACACTGAACCTTCTCACAACAATGCCTATGTATGGCCTCTCATAACACACGTGCTTTTATAAATGACAACAAGTGATATCAAGAATGGTCTGTGGTGTGCAACTGAGAGAAGGAAAATTAGGTTTTGATTAGATCAGAAGAAGAAAAAGAATCAACACACAATTATATCTGTATATATGGGAGAAGTGGAATCAAATAAATCAATGATAAATAGCAATACATTTTATATTAAAATATGTACTGTACAATAATAATACAGCTTTGTTTCAGTGTTTTGTTATCAACCCTCTGGTGACATACAGTATAATATCAAGATATACACATATCAAGTACACACTATAAAAGTACATACAATATAGCATGGACATGACATGTCCCAATAAAGTGCATACAATTAAGTGCACACCATACAATGTAGTGTCACCTTTAAGCACAAAACATTGAATACAAAAAGAAATAAGGTCAAGACAAAAACAATCAAGCTAAAGTTAAGTGCATGTAGTCTTGGAGTTAAAGTTCATATGTTCTAAAACAGTTGCAGCAGTGTGTGGCCTAGTGGTTAGACAGGCGGTTCATAAGCAAAAAGGTCACAGGTTTCAGGGTCACGGCACAAATTGTTCTGGATGAGAGTGTCAAATAAATGCTTAAATTTAAAAGGTCAAACTCAGGGTTCTCACATGATGAGTGGTGATGTAGAAACACTTCTTCTTTCATCTATGACCTGGCCAGTCATCTGAAGCAATGTGTGTCAAAACTAATAACAGGAACAGTGTAAGCTTCATCTATTTTTGCTATACAGATTTTTTTCAGAATTATTATTATTTATTTATTTTACACGAAATGACTCCCAGTTCTTTCCAGAGGGAGACAACCGTTTTCGGTTCCTGATCAACTTCCCTGTAAAGTACATGATACAAACGACCCGAGTGCCTCTCCCCTCCAGGGCCGGATACATCTAGGCTGATGGGAGTCAACTGCACAGAGTACTTCACTGCACAGAGTACTTCACTGCACAGAGTACTTCACTGCACAGAGTACTTCACTGCACAGAGTACTTCACTGCACAGAGTACTTCACTGCACAGAGTACTTCACTGCACAGAGTACTTCACTGCACAGAGTACGGTACTTCACTGCATGAGGCTGACAAACAGCTTTAATTCCTTACGGCTCCGCGGACAACGGGAGACGAATATAAACACCGAGGGAAGGAGTACTGAGAGAGCAGCAATAAAACACTGATGGAACTGTGTGTGTTAGTATTTGTCTGTGAGCGTCTACAGTATGTATGTATTTATGTATGTATGTACAGATCCTTTGGGGGAAAAAATAATATCATGGAAAAGTAGTTTTTTTCCAGAATTACTTTCAAAAAGTGAAACTTTTATAGATTATAGATTCATTACACACAAAGTGAAATATTTCTACCCTTCATTTGTTTCATTTTTCATAATTTTGGCCTACAGCTACAGAAAACCCCCAAAACAGCATTTCAAGAAATTAGAATAGTGCGAACAAAATCAGCAGTTACTTCTCAGTTACGACTGACTCCAGCCTCAGTCCACTCCCTCTGAATCTCCGCCAATTGTTTTGAATCGTCTTTGCTTGACAATCCGCTGAAGCCCACGGTCATCCATGGTATTTCCATGATATTCTAATTTTTTGGAGAGGATCTGTATATGTGTGTATGAGATGCTTACCTGCCCTCCAGGACACACCAACCACAGTAAGGATCCCTCAGTTCCACGCAGGATTGACAGTCAGTCTTCAGGTGGCACGTCTGCACCGGCACCTTGGTGATCTGGCATATCACAACATGCAATATTACTAAATAGCACAGCTTAAAGGAGATGCTACACAAAATATAAAGCACTTGAAGTACTTAAGGCAGCACAGCGAGCATTATCGGTTGGCTGTAGGTGTGTAAAGTGGTTGAGTTCTGTCACAGCATTCCATTACTCAACTAATTCCATGAATCCAAGCACTTTAGCACCTACTGTAATACCATGTACATTATATATCCTGTATCAAATGAATAGCATTGGTGCAGCCGTGCAGGCCATATTCAACCAATCATATATACCGACTGAACCTACTGACTCATTGTTCATGAAACAACTTGTATTATTCCTTGACCCTGAACACGCCCCCTCCACTGCTACTTCACCCTCTTTCCCTCAGTTCACAGATAAAAGCCACAGGTGCAGAAGGACTCGCTTCTGTAAAAGCTTTGTTCCCCTCTGCCATACTGTACATGCACTAAATAATTATTTATTATTATTAACACATTCACTGCCACCAGTTTTTTTTTTACTGTAGGTAGCTTCTGCCAAGTTTTTTTTTTGAGGATTCTGGCTCATCTTTCAAGAGCCGAGGATTATTTTCTGCTAGTATTTTGTGAACACAAAATATCTCAAAAGAACTAATAGAATGTGTGCTTTCTCTGTCTAAAAGAGTTAGTTTGTAGAGTTAGTAGTTATGTAGGGATTAGCAGTTGAATACAGCATGGTTTCAGCGTCTGAAAATTTAAGCTGAGATAAATGGCTTTTTGTGAAATTCGATAGAACAGTCACTTTAACCATTTATTTTTGGCATCAGTAAGACATCAGACATCTAAACAATAGTTTTGAACAGTAATTTCCTCCATAACAGCAGGAAACCCCCCTCTCCTTCAAACTCCTCCCTCCGTGTGTGTTCTCCTCCTGCCTCCGTGGCTGCAGCGGGTGTGTGACAAGCGAGTTGCTGTCTGTGCTGCCTGGCTGCCCCTCGTCGGGCGAGTCTGGATGGGCTCGCTCGTTTCTTGGGGTTTCGGTTGAGAGCTTTGATGAAGCTTTTGCGATTCTGGTCTTATTTATGCTGCGTGTTTCAAAGTGTGTTGCACCCATAATCTATTATGCAAATTTGCAATCCCCCACCGCCAGCTCCCTGCGCGAAAGCGAAAGCGTTTTCGCCAATCCATTGTCATGAGAATGGCTTCCTCACGCGGCTGTTTTTGCTTGGCTTTCTCTCGTCTGGAGAGCACTGTCGCCACTTAGTGGGTCGGTAAAATAGATTATACACATTCAATACCTCCCATATTTTAATAGGAGATGTAAAAGGGGTTGATCGACGTCCCACCGTCAAAAAAAAAAAAAAAAATTTGGACGAGATATCTCGTCATTGGCAGTCAACCGTTGGTTTCTGCTTGACGAGATATCTCGTCCACGGCAGTGAACGTGTTAATGATTGTATTCGCTGCACCCGAGTGTAGAAAGAACTTCCTCTCAAGGACAATAAACTACCTGTCCTTATTAGGGCTGGGTTAAAAAAATCGATTCTCAGATTTTTTTATCGATTTTTATTTTAATCCTTTGATATCGATTCATATGTCCAGAGATCGTTTTTTTTTTTTTTTTTTTAATAAACAGATAAAATATTATGCTGTGTGTGGTAGTTGAAACATAGTTTCAAGTTGACGTTTAGTTATGTTTGTAGTTTAAACAAAAACATAAATACTGTAGGCTACATGAATGGAAATGTTTGATCATTAATATCTACTTTTAGAAATTATATAGGCTGAAATCAAATCACTGTGCATAAGTGTCTTTATTGACAGATGAAAAGACTGTTATTTACCCTTTGTCACCACCTGGTGAGTAAATATATGTGTAACTAAAACCATTAAAATTGACAACAGGTCTGCAACTTTTTTTTCCCATGTATCTACTTGGCGCAAAAAAGGTTGGGAACCCCTGTGATACATACCTGGACAGTCATGTAATTCAGGTTACAGCTCAAAAAACGTTTTGGTATCACTAACCAAATCGATATTGAAATTAATCGAATCGGAATTTAATCGAATCGAATCGAATCGGGATTAATCGATTCGCAACCTTGTGAATCGGAATCGAATCGATTCTTGAAATTTGAACCAATACCCAGCTCTAGTCTTATCCTTCTTACGAGCTCACTGTATGTAGCTCAGTGCAAGGCACTGTTGTGATCGACACATTATGGACTGTACTGTATTACTGATATATTTGAATGTAAGACATTTGAGTGTATTGTAGAGACAGTGAGGGGGATTCTCCCCCCACCTTCCAAACACTGTACCATTTGGTTGGCTGGGTCACACCCGACAGATAACAGCACAGCTGGGGGCCGAGCCTCAAAGAAGTTGCCATTGTTTTATCTCTAAGGGTAATCAAGCCATAAAACCCCCCTTTTCCTTGCCTCACCTTACAGGGCTGGGCATAGCCCAACTCACCGAACGATGTGATTGGCCCACCAGGCATGCTCATTTTAATATGCGACCTCCAACAAAACTGTTGGAAAACAGTGTTAACCATGAGTCTACAGTAAGCTTTCGCACGCAGCTGAACCAAGGGACTGGAGGGGCCAGGACCCGGCTCCCCTCCCCCGCTCTCTGCACCCCGTGCAGGCGACCAGGCCTCAAGAGGGACCAAGCCCTGCAGGCCTGACCAGGGCCCAGAGGACTCCGAGCCCACAGCAGCACCAGAAATCGGCTGAAAGGCCAGCCTTAAGTCCCACCAGACATAGCATGCGTAAACTGAGATAGTTCTACTTAATCTCAGTTTAATTTAAGTCGGTTTAGCGTTATAAGTCGCAGGGAAAAACCCTTACGCTTCCAGACTTGCCACAGCCCGGCACAACGCCCAGCTGTTGACTAAGCTTCCAGGCAAGACCGCCTGACGACGACCCTCCTAGCGCACCGCACGTGCAGGAGAAGAAGAAGAACGCCACACCGCAGCAGGGCAAACCAACGGCTGCAGAAAAGACACACCGTGGCCCCAGTCGCAGAACCAACAGCCGACGAAAGACGCCCAAGACAGACCGTGGCTTGCAACCAGCCACAGAGAGGGACCCAAAGCAGCAGACCTCGACTCCACGAGCAGAGAGACTGCACGTCAACCCCAGGCATCATCTACCCCCAGCAGACGTCCGCTGCCCGCTTTTCCAGGCCAGGGTGAACCGCGCTGCAGGCCATCGCTCCCACAAACCAGCGCCATCCGCTCCACGGCACCCCAGAGGCGCGTGCAGGGCAACAGAGGAACCCGCTCACAGAGCAAGACCCACGTGAGAGTTAATTCATGGTTTAATGGTTCTGGGCAGTTAGGGTTAGAATGCATTACCCTGTATGTTGATGTACAATGTTCGCACACTGTTGAATGATATAGACGCCTGAAGGTGAGCGCCAAGGTCGGAAGAACTTGGCGGCCATCAGCGGGCCATTCTCTCTCTCCCTTGTTCTCTCTCTCTCCCTCTCGATCCCCCTCTCTCTCCTTCCACAAAATTGGCAAAACCGCCATTTTGAAAAGGAGGCGGTCTTCACACGACCAGACCGCCTCTCAGCCAATCCCGTGATTACCTCACAGAGACAGGCTGAACGAACCTCCCCTCCTCTCTCTCACACACACACACACACACACACACAAATGCTAATTAACACCCACTTACACACACACACACACACACATTCAAGCCTGCTTCTAACCTGCAGACTTAAGACACACACCCACCCACACACACACACACACACACACACACAGTGATATAATGTTGATTCATATTAGTTATTAGCGATAGATGTGGTAGAGTATTAGTCATAAAAGTAAATGTGATGAACTGATATTTTAATCATTATGTTAATGTCAATTGATATTGTGATTTATTAAATCTTTTTATTACATAATTATATGAATCTTGGTTGTTATTCATGAGGTATTTTATCTGTGGAAATCTGTGACAGAAGCTTACGAACTTTGACCTTCAATTAACTGTACAATGTACACTATATCATTATGAGACTGATATGACAATTTGGTTTGGTGTCTAAACAAGTCATAACTTGACTTTTAGACAGGTCTGTAGCCTTAACTACAGTGGTGCCCCGAATCTTACAGAGAATACAATATTTTCTGTCAAATCTAATAAATTTATGAATATTAATAATTCATAATTATTAATAATCATATTTCATAACCAAACCAGCTCCTGCGAGCACAACAGCACCGACTAAGTCATTTAGACGTAAAGCTCTCTAGTTGCTTTCTCATGAAAAACATACTTATCTCTGTCTATCAAGACTGCACACACAGGATGTACTACTAAGGAAATACATCAACTTCCTTTGTGGTAAAGACGGTTAGAATATCTTCCTTTAATATCGAATAGTCAAATACCGGAGTTACAACTCACAATATCAGAAAGGATGTTGGTGCTAGTGAAGAGCCAATTAGAAAGGATGTTGGTGCTAGTGAAGAGCCAATTATCAAATCCCTGTCATTTTATTAAAGGCAAACCATCAATTTGAGATGTTTTAGAGAATACCGGTGGCAAACATACCTTCTTCTCTGTGGTGATGTAGAGGTGGCTGTGGCTGAGGTCAAAGAGAAGGTTCTTGTTGACCTTCTCTCCAAAGGTGTCTCCAGGAATCTTGTTGTATACATCTGGATCTGGGATGGTGGTCAGGTGTGCCTGGAGAGAGAACTTAATTAAAGGATGAGACATGGGGTGGACAGGACTGCTAACCTCTTTGGAATAAATGGGCCAGAATACCAACTTTTCCTTGTTCATCAATTTCACCACCTCCTCCAATTCCCCATGCCTCCTCCTTCTCTTAAGGGAGGGGAGGGGAGAGGAGAGGAGAGGAGAGGAGAGGAGAGGAGAGGAGAGGAGAGGAGAAGGGACTCTACCTTGAAGACCTCTCCATGGCTGTTTCCCATGAAGGCGATGGTGTGACCGTTCTCCACAGCGATGGCTACTGCGGTCAGTTGGCCCTTCTTGGTCACCACAGCATTGGCCTTTAAGGCAAAGTCTGGCTTGCTGGCCAGAGGGGAGGCCAGGAAGTCTGCACCACACTCGTAGTTCTTCAACATATCCTTCTACAAAGAGAAAACCATACATTTTTAGTACAGTATGACTGGGTCCATGTAGGAATCAAAACCCTCACCTTGGTGGTGTTGGTCTACTAAATTAGCTATATAGGATGATTTGGGGCAAGTTAAGCCTAAGGGATACTGGGAAAAGAGAGATGGAGGGAAGGGATTCAGGAATGAGACACAGAAAATCTAAGAGACAAAAAAGAGCAATAAAAAGATCCCCAGTCATCGTACAGAAAAAAGTAAACAACAAAGTGAGCCAATGAGGCTGACATAAACAAGCACTTACGGCAATGGTAGTTGTGCAGAATCCATCTGTCTTGGTTGAGTACGGCACGCCTACAGCCACCTTACCGCCAATTTTCCCAGCGTCGGTGTAACAGGCGCTGATGATGTCCTTCAGCCGCTCATTGATTAAACTGAGCGGGTACATGCAGAGGGCAGATTCGGCAGCATCGTCGTCCATACTGGCCACGAGGAACAGAACTTTGTTCCAGGACTCGACTTTGCCGTAGTGGCCTGACTCAGTCATGCCCCGTGCCAGCTCCTTCCCTGGAGAGGCCACGTACGCAGCCTGAACTTTGTTATATTGGTTCTCAGGACCGCAGTTCAACTGGAGCTCCGTGTGGGAGTAGTAATGCTGGTCGCCCTCGCAAAGACGAGACACAAAGGTCAGATTTTTGTTGTCCGTCCCGTCGAGCGTCCGTGAAAACACGAAGTAGACAAAACCATCCTCTTTGAAGGCGTGGCGGAAGTCGTGCAGGAACCTGGGAGCAAACGATGTTGTCTGCACTGCTGATGCATCTATGATGTTCTCAAACAATACCCATGGATCGTAATCCTGCAGGATACGTGTGCTGATGAGTTTTGTAACGTCTAGGCTTCCGTAGCCCTTCCCAACAAGGAACACACTTAAGTTATTTCCACCGTAGGTGGACATAACACCAACCACATTCACGTTGTCCTCTATGCTAGCCACAAAAATCTTCTCTCCCTTATTGTCATTGTAATAGAACAGCTGTTCCACATTGGTCAGGTTGAGGAGGGAGCAGATGCCTTTGTAGCGGCTGCCACAGACTATGAGCGAACCGTTGGATGGATGGACCAGCAGAAGTTTGTTGAAGTTGTCCATGGACTTTTTGCCCTGGCAGCCTGAGGGGGGAGGCGTACAGGTCCGGGAGTCCTCCTTGGGACCCGTCTCAGCTTGGGCCTGCAGCTGAAGCGATGGTCCCAGCTGGAAGATGGTGTTGACCGCCCCCAGGTAGATGCGACCCGTCTGGGGGTCCTGGACCACATTGTTGATGAGGGTCTTGGAGGAGAAGACCATGGGGACGTTGTGGTTCTTCTCCTGACCTTGTGAGGCCGACAGGCAGAAGAGGAGGAGGAGGAGGGAGACCCAGCTTGCCATCTCTGGGGAGAAGAGTGAGGGAGAGAGGTACTTCATTATTAATGTAGTCAAGCACACACACAAATACACTCATTTTACACACACAAATACACTCATTTACACATGCACATACACTCATTTACACATGCACATACACTGTCAGGAACATTACACAGTAGGTGTACACTCATTTTAAACACACAAATACACACACGCACACACACACACACACACACACACACTCTGATCTGGTCAGCTACGGGTCAGTCATTAGTCAGATGCTAATGGAACGATCACAAGATTGTGAGAGCACTACAGCATAAGTGAAGGACATCAAGATATGGAGTCAGGCTATTGGTATCAAACTAATCAGAGACTCCATGCAATTTATTCTAATATTCTATAGGACTAAATTCTCTGTTCCAGTTTTAACAAGGGAGTTATTCTGGTTTTAATTGACTTAATAGCAACAGCACTCATTAGGGGGGGGAAATGTAATAGAATCCTGTGTGTGCGTCGGGGAGAGAAAGATTAATGCCAAGAGAACCACATCTCAAACCCATAACACAATAAAGCCGATTTAAAAAGCTTGGATCCGTTCCAGCTTCATTCCCCCCCCCCCACACCTCCTAGAATAATGTGCTCAGTGAGGACATTACTTTGTTTATGGAAAGGTGATCACAAAATATCCCTGTCGACCACAGACCGTCTCATGTGTCGGGCTAACAGCAGGTGTCGGGCGGCTTCCTCCTCACTCTCTGCTGTTTGCCCAGGCTGTGGTAAGCCACTGCAGGTGGCTTCCAGGCTGCTATAGCAAACACATCAAATGCCTCTACTACTACGACGTGTGTGTTTTCTGGTGCTATCAAGCCGTCACGACGCCACACGCTCACCACACACACACAGAGGCATCAAGCTGAAAACCTCTGATGAAGCTTCCTGGGAGGAGTCGGAAACCCAAACCATGTTTCATGATGTTGACCTGCCTTCCCTCACTGCACTAAGTGGGGAGACCACTGATTAGAGATTTGCCCTGGGGGACACAGTTAATTTCACCAGCAACAACAATTTGCATTAAAATGTCCACTCCCCAGATTCCCTGCTTTTATGTTGCTTTTCATTTAGCAGCCTCGCACATCTCCCCAAATCCATTTCACGAGGTAAATCTATCTTGCAATTCATGCCCTTAAATATTTCCATTAAAACGGAAATGGAGCAGTAAAATCCCTGGCTGTGCTTATTCAGGACAGCAGTGTGTGTGGCTGCTTTTTACTGTTTAAATTAAAAGGGAAAGATGGCAGCAGTTACCATATTTGCACGGGTTACCGTAACTAACAGCTGTACTTGAAACAACAACAAGAATGCATTCAGAGTTTCTATGTGCCCACTACAGGATGTGGGCAAAATGAGGGGAACTTTACCTTTGAAGTAAATCACTAATTCAATGGCAGCTACAGTACACAGGCACAGCGTATTAAATTGAATGATTTACAAACAAGGCAACTAGCAGAGCTCCAATGAGGCCAATGTGATTGGAGACTGAATGTGCAGGTGCATCAGTTAAAAAAAAGAGGCAAAAACAGCAAGAATTAATTTAATTTGGCAAAAATCATGACAAATTGAGCCAAACATAGACAGATTGCATTGGCAAAGAGTGGTCACAGGTTGAAGCTTAGCAATGGGAACAGATGAACACAAAACTAGGGCCTCAGAAAATGCCCATAGAATTGAATCAACACCACTGTGATACAGTCTCGTTTCAGTAAAGATTGTGCATCAAAGCCTGTATTTATGTCATGTGCTGCCCCTCAGAAACCACAGCTCTAAACTTAGTCCTGCTGGAGCTCAGAGTATGACGCAGATTTCCATCTCCTTCGTCACTCTAACAACTGGCGGCTTTCCCTTTTCTAGACCAGAGGAAAACATACAATTCACATTTCAAGCAAGTTTGAAGACAGGTTGTTTTGAATGCAAAGGGTGGCCCTACTAGGGATGTTCATCAGTTATCGAAAATCGATAATTGATCGTTAAGGAATGGAATCGATCATGTGGAATTTTTATTGATTTTGTTATTATTATTATTATTTTTATTTTATTTTTTGCGGACTAGGTTTAGGTGGAATTCGTTTCTCCTCGCCCCACTCCATTGCACAGCCGACTAACGTGAGGTGGAGCTTCATATAGTCTCTAGTTTTCTGGCTGGGCACAGGCCTTTGTGCCAACAAAACTGTTTTAAACATGGGGAATTCACACCAGAATGCGCCGGGAACAGCTGAGTGTTGGAGAGGAGACACATTGAAATAAAGAGTTAATTGAGGAGAACACGTTGTCTTTCGTATTTTCTGCCATAGCCATTCATTTTGTAAAAAAAAAAAAAAAAAAAAAAAAAAAAAAAAACATTTTGTAAAAAATATATATATATATATATATTATTATTAATATGATCGATAATCGATAATTGATAGTTAATTTCCCCCGATTTTCGATTATGTAAATTTTTCAAAATGAACATCCCTAGGCCCTACTACTGCTTATGTCCGTGATATTGTACGCTGTTAGGTGTTTATCATTTTTGATTACTCCCTGTATGTTCGTTTCATTTTAGATACACAAACAACTGAATGAGCTAGAATGAATGGATCCCTCTTCTATAGGCATGACTTTGAGCTTTCAATCAAGAAACAATAACATGAAGGCCAGAATGTTTTGCTTGTGATAATTCACATGCGTCATTTAACGCTCCTAATTCGCTGCTGCTATGGGGCACAGCAGATGGGTGCTTTGAGGGATCAGAGGGACTGACTGGCACCTGCTTTAAATCACGTATCAATTTGTTACAATCATATCCTATCATCTTTTCTTCAGAGTGACAAAAAAAAGTCTGCTTCTTATATTTGGAAACCAGTTAGTCGCAATTAAGACTAGAGAATTCATATTTCATCCATACATCGAGACATTTCTAAGCAACAAGCTGAATAACTTGCTTAGTTTCTAATCCCAGTGTTGTATTTTTAAACCCTTTGCCTCAAAATACTGTAGGTCAACAGTCACCGATGCTCCAGATTGAAACAACGTTGTGAGCAGAGAGGTCAAGGTAGCTTGACGTGCCACTTAACCTTTCGGTGTGTATTTGTGCCCGCGGAAACACCTGCTGGCCTTTTCCAATGCTCTTCTACTTGCTCCTGCATGTACATCATCCTCACACCTGCATCTGTGCAATCGCTGCCTTGCAATGTTGCACAGAAGGCCGGAATAACAAACAACAGCTGTTGCTAACTATTGCTTGGCCATTTTTCCTGTTTTCACTGTTCTAATTGGTTTCGTTTTGAGTAGTGTGTACTACGAGGCTGACTAGTGTCTTAATATTCCATTTAATTGTCATATGCTGCTGCTGGCACTTTATAATAATAAATATATTGTGGATTAAAACTGTGCCATCCTTTAAAAGCGGGTAATATCCATATCCGCGTCAATTCACTTGACCATAATACAGACAGCAGTACAAGCCTTGTCCAAGGTGGATTACACAAAAGGTCAACAGTGTCTGTAACAGAGAAAATGACTTGTCTCCTTTGACTTCCTGTCAGACACACTGTGACAAAGCAACTTCCAGGGCCGTCATTTAGGTGACAACTCCACGTCCCCTTACTTCCATGACTTCAAAGAGTCTTTTTCCTATTCATGCAAATCCTACAGCCTGCCCCCATCCCCCCCAAAAAGAGAACGTTCCACAAATGTCCCTCAGAAGCTGCGTTGTGGGTCAGTGCAATTGAAATTCTTCACATTTTTCAAAGGAGCTCTCCCAGGATGTCTCCTTCCCGTCGCTCGATCACTTTTCATCCCTTTTTCATGGGCTTAATCCTGAACTCTGGAATTAAGGCGTCTTCAAAGAGCTGAGGAGAGGAGAGGAGAGGAGAGGCAGCAGACGTCTGGTGGGGGCGACCCAGGTGGAACCAGGCCCACGTCTCCTCCCCACAGACCAGCCTACATCACGTTCCTCAACATGTCTCCAAAGCTGCTGTGAGGGACACGGCAATGAGGAGGCGTGCTGTATTATATAGCAGAATATATACAGTAATATACGGTAACGCTAGTGTGCTGTATTATATAGCAGAATATATACAGTAATATACTGTAACGCTAGTGTGCTGTATTATATAGCAGAATATATACAGTAATATACTGTAACGCTAGTGTGCTGTATTATATAGCAGAATATATACAGTAATATACTGCAACGCTAGTGTGCTGTATTATATAGCAGAATATATACAGTAATATACTGTAACGCTAGTGTGCTGTATTATATAGCAGAATATATACAGTAATATACTGCAACGCTAGTGTGCTGTATTATATAGCAGAATATATACAGTAATATACTGTAACGCTAGTGTGCTGTATTATATAGCAGAATATATACAGTAATATACTGTAACGCTAGTGTGCTGTATTATATAGCAGAATATATACAGTAATATACTGTAATGCAAGTGTGCTATATTATATAGCAGAATATATACAGTAATATAGTGTAACGCTAGTGTGCTGTATTATATAGCAGAATATATACAGTAATATACTGTAATGCTAGTGTGCTGTATTATATAGCAGAATATATACAGTAATATGCTGTAATGCTAGTGTGCTGTATTATATAGCAGAATATATACAGTAATATACTGTAACGCTAGTGTGCTGTATTATATAGCAGAATATATACAGTAATATACTGTAACGCTAGTGTGCTGTATTATATAGCAGAATATATACAGTAATATACTGTAATGCTAGTATGCTGTATTATATAGCAGAATATATACAGTAATATACTGTAACGCTAGTGTGCTGTATTATATAGCAGAATATATACAGTAATATACTGTAACGCTAGTGTGCTGTATTATATAGCAGAATATATACAGTATACTGTAATGCTAGTGTGCTGTATTATATAGCAGAATATATACAGTAATATATTGTAACGCTAGTATGCTGTATTATATAGCAGAATATATACAGTAATATACTGTAACGCTAGTGTGCTGTATTATATAGCAGAATATATACAGTAATATACTGTAACGCTAGTGTGCTGTATTATATAGCAGAATATATACAGTAATATACTGTAATGCTAGTGTGCTGTATTATATAGCAGAATATATACAGTATACTGTAATGCTAGTGTGCTGTATTATATAGCAGAATATATACAGTAATATATTGTAACCCTAGTGTGCTGTATTATATAGCAGAATATATACAGTAATATACTGTAACGCTAGTGTGCTGTATTATATAGCAGAATATATACAGTAATATACTGTAATGCTAGTGTGCTGTATTATATAGCAGTATATATACAGTAATATACTGTAATGCTAGTGTGCTGTATTATATAGCAGAATATATACAGTAATATGCTGTAATGCTAGTGTGCTGTATTATATAGCAGAATATATACAGTAATATACTGTAATGCTAGTGTGCTGTATTATATAGCAGAATATATACAGTAATATGCTGTAATTCTAGTGTGCTGTATTATATAGCAGAATATACACAGTAATATACTGTACGCTAGTGTGCTGTATTATATAGCAGAATATATACAGTAATATACTGTAATGCTAGTGTGCTGTATTATATAGCAGAATATATACAGTAATATACTGTAATGCTAGTGTGCTGTATTATATAGCAGAATATATACAGTAATATACTGTAACGCTAGTGTGCTGTATTATATAGCAGAATATATACAGTATACTGTAACGCTAGTGTGCTGTATTATATAGCAGAATATATACAGTATACTGTAACGCTAGTGTGCTGTATTATATAGCAGAATATATACAGTATACTGTAATGCTAGTGTGCTGTATTATATAGCAGAATATATACAGTAATATACTGTAACGCTAGTGTGCTGTATTATATAGCAGAATATATACAGTAATATACTGTAACGCTAGTGTGCTGTATTATATAGCAGAATATATACAGTAATATACTGTAATGCTAGTGTGCTGTATTATATAGCAGTATATATACAGTAATATACTGTAACGCTAGTGTGCTGTATTATATAGCAGAATATATACAGTAATATACTGTAATGCTAGTGTGCTGTATTATATAGCAGAATATATACAGTAATATACTGTAACGCTAGTGTGCTGTATTATATAGCAGAATATATACAGTAATATACTGTAACGCTAGTGTGCTGTATTATATAGCAGAATATATACAGTAATATACTGTAATGCTAGTGTGCTGTATTATATAGCAGTATATATACAGTAATATACTGTAATGCTAGTGTGCTGTATTATATAGCAGAATATATACAGTAATATACTGTAATGCTAGTGTGCTGTATAATATAGCAGAATATATACAGTAATATACTGTAACGCTAGTGTGCTGTATTATATAGCAGTATATATACAGTAATATACTGTAACGCTATTGTGCTGTATTATATAGCAGAATATATACAGTAATATACTGTAATGCTAGTGTGCTGTATTATATAGCAGTATATATACAGTATACTGTAACGCTAGTGTGCTGTATTATATAGCAGAATATATACAGTATACTGTAACGCTAGTGTGCTGTATTATATAGCAGAATATATACAGTAATATATTGTAACGCTAGTGTGCTGTATTATATAGCAGAATATATACAGTAATATACTGTAATGCTAGTGTGCTGTATAATATAGCAGTATACAGTAGTATACTGTAACGCTAGTGTGCTGTATTATATAGCAGAATATATACAGTAATATACTGTAACGCTAGTGTGCTGTATTATATAGCAGTATATATACAGTATACTGTAACGCTAGTGTGCTGTATTATATAGCAGAATATATACAGTAATATACTGTAACGCTAGTGTGCTGTATTATATAGCAGAATATATACAGTATACTGTAACGCTAGTGTGCTGTATTATATAGCAGTATATATACAGTAGTATACTGTAATGCTAGTGTGCTGTATTATATAGCAGAATATATACAGTAATATACTGTAACGCTAGTGTGCTGTATTATATAGCAGAATATATACAGTAATATACTGTAATGCTAGTGTGCTGTATTATATAGCAGAATATATACAGTAATATACTGTAATGCTAGTGTGCTGTATTATATAGCAGAATATATACAGTAATATACTGTAACGCTAGTGTGCTGTATTATATAGCAGTATATATACAGTAATATACTGTAATGCTAGTGTGCTGTATTATATAGCAGAATATATACAGTAATATACTGTAACGCTAGTGTGCTGTATTATATAGCAGTATATATACAGTAATATACTGTAACGCTATAACACAATAAGTACAAAGCTGCTAAATTGAGAGGCTGTGCGCTGCATCAGCCTGCAGCTAGTGAAACCTCCGATAGCTTGCTATAAATAATAATGAAACACAGCGTGTGCTAACAAAGCTGGCACATCTGCTAAATGTAATCTTTATAAAGACACAATTGTTGAATTAAAATGGTGTTTTGCAGACGCTGAGCTAACCCAAAGTTAGCCGCATCAGCTAATTCCTCTATGCCTCCTTCTCTTTAGTTCATAGTTACAGAAGTTAGGCAACTGGTTTTTCTGCATCGGTTCATGTCGACACCAGGACAGAAAGAGACCATATGAAGAGGAGTATTTGTTGAGGTGCTACATGCACAGGCTTGAAAATCGGGAGAGGGAAAAGGTGTGTCTTTGTTGGCTGGATGGTCTCCCACACACACACACACACACACACACACACACACACACACACACACACACACCTTTGAGCTGACAGCTACACCCCCCACAAGTCAGGAACAGGTCTGGGCAAGAAAAGCAGATCTCAGCAGAGGAAAATGAAAGATAATTGAAAAATGGCAGGTGTGCGCACGGACACGGAGATTTGTTGACTTAGAGATGCGCGCGCCACACAAAACATGCACGCACACACACCTGCACGGCACGCACACATACACACATACACACACACACACATACACACATACACACATACACACATACACACATACACACATACACACATACACACGAACAGCTTGAAGTGCTGACAAGGTAATCCCACTCCGACCACACAGAGTGAGACACTTCTCTTCAAACTGCCCTGTGGCGTTCCTTTGACACCGGGGCATTAAATCCAGTGTGGAAGTCCACACATGACCTTTGACACCGGGGCACTAAACCCAGTGTGGCAGTCCACACACGACCTTTGACACCGAAGCACTAAACCCAGTGTGGCAGTCCACACACGACCTTTGACACCGAGGCACTAAACCCAGTGTGGCAGTCCACAGACGACCTTTGACACCGGGGCACTAAACCCAGTGTGGCAGTCCACACACGACCTTTGACACCGGGGCACTAAACCCAGTGTGGCAGTCCACACACGACCTTTGACACCGGGGCACTAAACCCAGTGTGGCAGTCCACACACGACCTTTGACACCGAGGCACTAAACCCAGTGTGGCAGTCCACAGACGACCTTTGACACCGGGGCACTAAACCCAGTGTGGCAGTCCACACACGACCTTTGACACCGGGGCACTAAACCCAGTGTGGCAGTCCACACACGACCTTTGACACCGAGGCACTAAACCCAGTGTGGCAGTCCACACACGACCTTTGACACCGGGGCACTAAATCCAGTGTGGCAGTCCACACATGACCTTTGCCACCGGGGCACTAAACCCAGTGTGGCAGTCCACACATGACCTTTGCCACCGGGGCATTAAACCCAGTGTGGCAGTCCACACATGACCTTTGACACTGGGGCATTAAATCTAGTGTGGCAGTCCACACATGACCTTTGACACCGGGGCATTAAATCCAGTGTGGCAGTCCACACATGACCTTTGACACCGGGGCATTAAATCCAGTGTGGCAGTCCACACATGACCTTTGACACTGGGGCATTAAATCCAGTGTGGCAGTCCACACACAACCTTTGACACCAGGGCATTAAACCCAGTGTGGCAGTCCACACGACCTTTGACACCGGAGCACTAAACCCAGTGTGGCAGTCCACACGACCTTTGACACCGAGGCACTAAACCCAGTGTGGCAGTCCACACACGACCTTTGACACCAGGGCATTAAACCCAGTGTGGCAGTCCACACGACCTTTGACACCGGAGCACTAAACCCAGTGTGGCAGTCCACACACGACCTTTGACACCGGGGCACTAAACCCAGTGTGGCAGTCCACACACGACCTTTGACACTGGGGCATTAAATCCAGTGTGGCAGTCCACACACGACCTTTGACACCGAGGCACTAAACCCAGTGTGGCAGTCCACACACGACCTTTGACACCAGGGCATTAAATCCAGTGTCGCAGTCCACTCACGGGCACTAAACCCAGTGTGGCAGTCCACTCACGGGCACTAAACCCAGTGTGGCAGTCCACTCACGGGCACTAAACCCAGTGTGGCAGTCCACTCACGGGCACTAAACCCAGTGTGGCAGTCCACTCACGGGCACTAAACCCAGTGTGGAAGTCCACACGACCTTTGACACCGGGGCATTAAACCCAGTGTCGCAGTCCACACACGACCTTTGACACCGGGGCACTAAACCCAGTGTGGCGGTCCACACACGGGCACTAAACCCAGTGTGGCAGTCCACTCACGGGCACTAAACCCAGTGTGGCAGTCCACAGACGACCTTTGACACCGGGGCACTAAACCCAGTGTGGCGGTCCACTCACGGGCACTAAACCCAGTGTGGCGGTCCACACATGGGCACTAAACCCAGTGTGGCAGTCCACTCACGGGCACTAAATCCAGTGTGGCAGTCCACTCACAGGCACTAAACCCAGTGTGGCAGTCCGCTCACAGGCACTACTAAACCCAGTGTGGCAGTCCACTCACAGGCACTACTAAACCCAGTGTGGCAGTCCACTCACGGGCACTAAACCCAGTGTGGCGGTCGACACATGGGCACTAAATCCAGTGTGGCAGTCCACTCACGAGCGTGTGCGCGGGAGAGGGACATCAGAAAGGCGAGCGTGGGGGAGAGGGGGGGAGGAGAGCGAGGATGTGTGTGTGTGTGTGTGCGTGTGTGTGTGCGTGTGTGCGTGTGTGCGATGATTAGATCACACAAACACGGTCGCAACTGCTGAAGCGGCAGGTTTGGTATGGAAGCAGCGTGAGCGCCCCTCTCACTCATTAAAACAGATACGGAAGGGAAAGTGATATAATAAATAAAAGGACAGACACCCTATCCACAAAACATAATAGGATATCACCCCATACGGAGAGATCATTCATATTCAGCACTTTCCTGTGGCAGAGCTGGCTGTGACAGATGCCAGAGTGTGACAGTGATGGGGTGTGGGGGGGGGGAAGGGGGAGGCGGCTTTGACTCTTACACGCTGATAAAAGTGAACTCCCATTAAATTAGTCGCACGTCCCCGGAGGCCCAGCAGGGGAAAGGGGGAGAGGGGTGAGCGAGGGGTTAATGCTCTAGAGCCAATCTTCGAATGTCTCTAGCCGCACGCTGAACAGGCCTGATAGAGTGTGTACAAGCCAACATGGCAAGGTGGGGTTAGGAGGTTACAGCACCACCACAAACGAGGGGGCGGATCCCCCTCCTCCTTCTTCGACCCCCCCCCCCCCCCCCTCGCCCCACCACCATCAGCAGAAGGAGCGGGCAGCCATTGTTGAGAGTGGAGAAGGTGCCATGTGCTCTTGTTGTCTCGTTCCTCTCGGTGGAATTGTTTCAGTGGCACGGGAGGCTGCTGCTGTGATGACGCCGGCCATCCAATTTCCATATGAACAATTACCCTGCCGTCAGGGATGGCAGTTCATTTATTTCAATTTGACTGAGTGGGAGGAGCCACGCTCAGTCAGCGCGCGCCACAGCCGGCTCAGCGCCACAGCCGGGCCCAGCTCAGTGTATTCAGGGCACCAGGCGCGGGCGGACGGGGATGGATGGATTAGGCCCGGGCCACTTCAGAGGGAGAGTGGACCCAGCTGCCCCCCAGCCTGAATATGCCTGAACACCTTTAAAATGCCTTGTGACCCAAGGAGCGTGTGAACCACACTCAGCTGTTCCCAGCAGTCTCTGCGCGTGTGTGTGTGTGTGTGTGTGTGTGTGTGTGTGTGTGTGTGTGTGTGTGTGTGTGTGTGTGTGTGTGTGTGTGTGAGAAAGTGTGTGTGTGTGACCCCATTTTCATGTCTCTGTGTTTGTGTTATCATGTGCCCATCCTCTTGGGCATGTGTGTGTACGGCATGTGATGCATGACTGGGAATCAGGGGTTGTAGCACACACACACGACACTGACGACACACACACACACACACACACGCACGCACATGCACGCACACGACGGACACACACACACACACACACACACACACACACACAGAGCACCCCTTCAGGCACACTGCTTTCCTCATTAGGCCTGTCTGCGTGTGTGTTTGCTGCTCCGTCACTGTGCTCAAGGCCTCTGCTATCTGCCTCCTGCCAGCTGGACCCTTGAGCAGAGACGCTGCAAAACCACAAGCACACACACACACTACTCAGGCACAGCACATAAACACACATACTGAACTATGCTGCATGCACACGCACAATAACCCTAACCATCCACCTCTCTCTGGACGACAGCAGCAGCAGGTTGGGATAATCCACCATGCTAACTGGCCTCCCCCTCCCCAGCTGGATGTTGGAGCGGTCCAGTGGGACAGAGTGGCTGTTTGCGTGTGGACACAGCTGGCCTGTGCTGGATGTGGGGAACCTGATTACACCGCCTGGCCGGGTGGAAAACTGGCACTTTCAGGAGCCAACGGCTCCTCCGATGCCGCCAATACACACACACACACACACACACACACACACACGGCTGTGGAGATAGGCGTACGCACTCAGGCTTCCACTCAACTCACAGATCCACATGTGAGCCAACACGGTAACTTCATATGGTATGCATCATGTTGCCCTTAGCAACAACTCTTTTTTGTGACGCTTGTGATTGACCAATGTGGGGAAATCCTCTGATCGCTTGCCCCGCTTCACAGGGAGGTCAGAGGTCAGCACACCTGGGCCCGTCATGCTCAAGGGGGGCGGTCTCCCTCCCCACTACGCCACCCTGCATCCAATACATGTTCACCCAACACCTATATACTGTATACAATCAGGTTCCAACACACACACACACACACACACACACACACAATTAAGAAGTCAGGCAGGCAGACTGAATGGTGGGAAAGAATCCATTACACACCTTATTGGTTATAATGATTTCACTTCGCCGGCATAAACGCCAATGAGCCATGAAGGTATCTTGTAATGTGGTTTAGTCTCACTGCCCGGCTTCCCTTTGCTTTCAAGGGGAATACTAATCTCATGGTGATTGACTGCTTGCCTGACCCATTATAGGGGTCCACACGAGTCGCACAAACTACATGCCAGTGGATTAGGAGGTGGTGGTGCAACCGGACCTGCTAGCTGCTAATCCCACCCGCTCCTGTGTTTCTATTGGCTCAGCCTTTAAAACACAGGTAGGCTGGTGGTGTTGTGTCCTGGACATGAGACGGTCTATTGTGTGCAATTGTGAGAAAGGAGAGGCTCTTGCCCAGACTACCGAATGGGAGAAAGCGGTAACTAGGGAAGAGGGCAGACGAGGATAGAAGGACGTGTGTGTGTGTGTGTGTGTGTGTGTGTGTGTGTGTGTGTGTGTGTGTGTGTGTGTGTGTGTGTGTGTGTGTGTGTGTGTGTGAGAGTGTGTGAGAGAGAGAGAGAGGGGGGAATAGAAGGAGAGCAACAACCTATTCACACTACCGAGTGGGTTTTCAATAGCTCCTTTGTGTCAGCTGGCAGGTGCCTGTCTGAGTCGTCAAGATGACTCAGAGTGTGGATGGTGACTGAGCCTTGTGCTGGAGAGATATGAGCATCAGAGTGTGGATGGTGACTGAGCCTTGTCCTGGAGGAGATATGAGCATCAGAGTGTGGATGGTGACTGAGCCTTGTGCTGGAGGAGATATGAGCATCAGAGTGAGGATGGTGACTGAGCCTTGTGCTGGAGGAGATATGAGCATCAGAGTGTGGATGGTGACTGAGCCTTGTGCTGGAGGAGATATGAGCATCAGAGTGTGGATGGTGACTGAGCCTTGTGCTGGAGAGATATGAGCATCAGAGTGTGGATGGTGACTGAGCCTTGTGCTGGAGAGATATGAGCATCAGAGTGTGGATGGTGACTGAGCCTTGTGCTGGAGGAGATATGAGCATCAGAGTGAGGATGGTGACTGAGCCTTGTCCTGGAGGAGATATGAGCATCAGAGTGTGGATGGTGACTGAGCCTTGTGCTGGAGAGATATGAGCATCAGAGTGTGGATGGTGACTGAGCATTGTGCTGGAGGAGATATGAGCATCAGAGTGTGGATGGTGACTGAGCCTTGTGCTGGAGGAGATATGAGCATCAGAGTGTGGATGGTGACTGAGCCTTGTGCTGGAGGAGATATGAACATCAGAGTGTGGATGGTGACTGAGCCTTGTGCTGGAGAGATATGAGCATCAGAGTGTGGATGGTGACTGAGCCTTGTGCTGGAGGAGATATGAGCATCAGAGTGTGGATGGTGACTGAGCCTTGTGCTGGAGGAGATATGAGCATCAGAGTGTGGATGGTGACTGAGCCTTGTGCTGGAGGAGATATGAGCATCAGAGTGAGGATGGTGACTGAGCCTTGTGCTGGAGGAGATATGAGCATCAGAGTGTGGATGGTGACTGAGCCTTGTGCTGGAGGAGATATGAGCATCAGAGTGAGGATGGTGACTGAGCCTTGTGCTGGAGGAGATATGAGCATCAGAGTGTGGATGGTGACTGAGCCTTGTGCTGGAGGAGATATGAGCATCAGAGTGTGGATGGTGACTGAGCCTTGTGCTGGAGGAGATATGAGCATCAGAGTGAGGATGGTGACTGAGCCTTGTGCTGGGGCAGATAGGAGCATCGGCTTTAGGTGCCGGAAGATTCCCGCTTTCGGTAATAATGACTATCAGCTCTCGGGTAATGGTGGGTAATGGTTGAAAGATTAGCTAGCTCTCCTCGGCATATGGAGAAAAGGTCACATTTAGAGCTAAGATGGTAATGGCTAAATTAGCGGCAAAAAATACCTCATAAAATGAAATTGCTTTTTGGAGTACTTTCCACTGGTCGTGCAGAAGGAAATAGACTAGATGACTTTTAATTAGTGGGCTGAGAGGAGAATCACAGGAGGGGGTTTGACTTGGATAGAATATACTGTATGTATGTAGGTAGGTAGGTATGTATGTATGTATGTATGTATGTGTGTATGTATGTATGTATGTATGTATGTATGTATGTATGTATGTATGTACGACTCAGCACTGAAATAAAAACTCGACACAAGTGTAGTAGAAATACAAGTGACCTGTAGACACCTCTTTCTCACGCACGTTAACAAGAAACACGCACTTGTTATCGTTAGGATCCACTGATTTTGAGACGACCCTCCACCGGGTCTCCTTACAGTCGCACCTCGCCACCGAATGCTCTTAATCTCATCCAGAGCACTCTGCTCCACTCATCCCTCGCTCCCCTCCAGACCTACAATCTCCATCCATCATCCATCAGCGGGCGCCACCGCCGGAGGGGAGAGGGGCCGCTAAGCAAGCCCTGACTAATGGCTAAACAAACACTATTATCAGGCCTCGGTGGCCCCAACGCTGAGCTCCAGGAGCCGCAGAGCAGCTGAGGCTCTTAATACCCCCCAATCCCTGCAGCCCTGCTCTGCTAGCGGCTGCTTTAGACTAGTAGGCTGGGATGGGCGGGGCCCTGAAGGTCCACTAATGAGGGACTAAGTACAGAAAAATCGGGGAGGGGGTCCGGGGGAGAGGGGGGCATCGCGCCAAACGCGTCCACACACAAACACACTTAGCGGAGTGGAGAATGGACTGTATTAAGAGGGGGTAAGTGTGTGGAGGCACCATCTAAAACAGGCTGAGGGAGGAGTTAATGAGCCTGTTACAGCCCCACAGCTCCCCTGATAAGGCCACTGATTACGCCACATGTTCGGCCAAAAGGAGTGTGTGTTCGTATACTGTGCGCGCTCGCATTATGCATTTGAATATTGGGGTGTGTGTGTGTGTGTGTTTGTGTGTGTCTGTGTGTGTGTGTAGATGTGTCACCTGACCCAAAGCGGTCATCTTATCTGCTAATCATACGTTCACAACTCAGGATGGAATGCACTTTTTGAATATTCTGACATTCCGATGCGCGCGCGCACACACACACACACACACACACACACACACACGTACAAACCAATCAGTCGCTCTCGGGGCGCAATCTATTCGGCTCTCTCACACTCACCGCCACACACACACACACTCGCCTACGCGCACAAACGAAACAGTGTTCACACACCCGTGATCACATCTCACACACGCCTACACACACACACACACACACACACACACACACACACACACACACACACACACACCTACACACACACACACACACACACACTCGCCTACGCGCACAAACGAACAGTGTTCACACACCCGTGATCACATCTCACACACACCTACACACACACACACACACACACACACACACACACACACACTCAATCAAGTGTGAGTGAGCGAGCGAGCCACTCAATGAGAGTGTGTGATTAGGGCCTGGGAGAGCGGGCTTGACCTTTCCCTCCACATCAAGTCGTGGGTGCACAGCAGCGCACATCAAGTCGTGGGTGCACAGCAGCGCGCACGTGTGTTTTTACGACTCAGTGGCTGTGAGCTCTCTCTGGGCCGCGCTGCACTTCACAGCAAATGTCAGCGACTTACACCAGACGGCCAGACAGAGAGATGGTGAGGAGGAGAGAGCAGAAGAGAGAGAAGCAGGGAGAAAGACAAGGGATTATTATTATTACAGTAGGCTGTAAGAAGGAGGCTGAGAGAGGATGACCTAAAGGACAGAGAGAGAGAGAGAGAGAGAGAGAGAGAGAGAACGTTGTCACCAGACAATCTTACGTTTTCTCCCCGTGTGCATGAGAAACAGCAAAGAGGTCTTTTAAATCCCTTGCCGGTCGTGGGAATGAACCACGGGTAGACAGTCTGCACTTCCACCTTCTCAGACAGACACAAAGACAGTCTGCACTTCCACCTTCTCAGACAGACACAAAGACAGTCTGCACTTCCACCTTCTCAGACAGACATAAAGACAGTCTGCACCTCCACCTTCTCAGACAGACATAAAGACAGTCTGCACCTCCACCTTCTCAGACAGACACAAAGACAGTCTGCACCTCCACCTTCTCAGACAGACACAAAGACAGTCTGCACTTCCACCTTCTCAGACAGACATAAAGACAGTCTGCACCTCCACCTTCTCAGACAGACACAAAGACAGTCTGCACTTCCACCTTCTCAGACAGACACAAAGACAGTCTGCACTGCCCCTTCTCAGACAGACACAAAGACAGTCTGCACTTCCACCTTCTCAGACAGACATAAAGACAGTCTGCACCTCCACCTTCTCAGACAGACACAAAGACAGTCTGCACTGCCACCTTCTCAGACAGACACAAAGACAGTCTGCACTTCCACCTTCTCAGACAGACACAAAGACAGTCTGCACTGCCCCTTCTCAGACAGACACAAAGACAGTCTGCACTTCCACCTTCTCAGACAGACACAAAGACAGTCTGCACTGCCCCTTCTCAGACAGACACAAAGACAGTCTGCACTTCCACCTTCTCAGACAGACATAAAGACAGTCTGCACTTCCACCTTCTCAGACAGACACAAAGACAGTCTGCACTTCCACCTTCTCAGACAGACACAAAGGCAGTCTGCACCTCCACCTTCTCAGACAGACACAAAGACAGTCTGCACTTCCACCTTCTCAGACAGACACAAAGAAAGTCTGCACTGCCACCTTCTCAGACAGACACAAAGAAAGTCTGCACTGCCACCTTCTCAGACAGACACAAAGACAGTCTGCACCTCCACCTTCTCAGACAGACACAAAGACAGTCTGCACCTCCACCTTCTCAGACAGACACAAAGAAAGTCTGCACTGCCACCTTCTCAGACAGACACAAAGACAGTCTGCACCTCCACCTTCTCAGACAGACACAAAGACAGTCTGCACCTCCACCTTCTCAGACAGACACAAAGACAGTCTGCACTTCCACCTTCTCAGACAGACACAAAGACAGTCTGCACCTCCACCTTCTCAGACAGACACAAAGACAGTCTGCACTTCCACCTTCTCAGACAGACACAAAGACAGTCTGCATCTCCACCTTCTCAGACAGACATAAAGACAGTCTGCACTTCCACCTTCTCAGACAGACACAAAGACAGTCTGCACTTCCACCTTCTCAGACAGACACAAAGACAGTCTGCACCTCCACCTTCTCAGACAGACACAAAGACAGTCTGCACTTCCACCTTCTCAGACAGACACAAAGACAGTCTGCACCTCCACCTTCTCAGACAGACACAAAGACAGTCTGCACTTCCACCTTCTCAGACAGACACAAAGACAGTCTGCATCTCCACCTTCTCAGACAGACATAAAGACAGTCTGCACTTCCACCTTCTCAGACAGACACAAAGACAGTCTGCACCTCCACCTTCTCAGACAGACACAAAGACAGTCTGCACTTCCACCTTCTCAGACAGACACAAAGACAGTCTGCATCTCCACCTTCTCAGACAGACATAAAGACAGTCTGCACCTCCACCTTCTCAGACAGACATAAAGACAGTCTGCACTTCCACCTTCTCAGACAGACACAAAGACAGTCTGCACCTCCACCTTCTCAGACAGACATAAAGACAGTCTGCACTTCTACCTTCTCAGACAGACACAAAGACAGTCTGCACTTCCACCTTCTCAGACAGACACAAAGACAGTCTGCACTTCCACCTTCTCAGACAGACACAAAGACAGTCTGCACTTCCACCTTCTCAGACAGACACAAAGACAGTCTGCACTTCCACCTTCTCAGACAGACATAAAGACAGTCTGCACTTCCACCTTCTCAGACAGACATAAAGACAGTCTGCACTTCCACCTTCTCAGACAGACACAAAGACAGTCTGCACTGCCACCTTCTCAGACAGACACAAAGACAGTCTGCACTTCCACCTTCTCAGACAGACACAAAGACAGTCTGCACTGCCACCTTCTCAGACAGACACAAAGACAGTCTGCACTTCCACCTTCTCAGACAGACACAAAGACAGTCTGCACTTCCACCTTCTCAGACAGACACAAAGACAGTCTGCACCTCCACCTTCTCAGACAGACATAAAGACAGTCTGCACCTCCACCTTCTCAGACAGACATAAAGACAGTCTGCACCTCCACCTTCTCAGACAGACACAAAGACCGTCTGCACCTCCACCTTCTCAGACAGACACAAAGACAGTCTGCACTTCCACCTTCTCAGACAGACACAAAGACAGTCTGCACCTCCACCTTCTCAGACAGACACAAAGACAGTCTGCACCTCCACCTTCTCAGACAGACACAAAGACAGTCTGCACTTCCACCTTCTCAGACAGACACAAAGACAGTCTGCACCTCCACCTTCTCAGACAGACACAAAGACAGTCTGCACCTCCACCTTCTCAGACAGACACAAAGACAGTCTGCACTTCTACCTTCTCAGACAGACACAAAGACAGTCTGCACCTCCACCTTCTCAGACAGTCTGCACTGCCACCTTCTCAGACAGACACAAAGACAGTCTGCACTTCCACCTTCTCAGACAGACACAAAGACAGTCTGAGTCAGGCCTCTGGAGAAGAAGGAGCGGGGACAGCTGAGGCTTTGGACTTGCCCTCCTCCTAACCTTCTCCTAAACACTGCCTCAGGCAACACTAGCTAGTGGCCACCTTAACAGTGTCATGCCTGGCAGGAGTCTCCTTATTTTTAGCCCTTTCTCCCGCTGTGCTCCCGATTGGGAATTTCTCCGGATAATTTCCTGATTTCATGGTGATACTTCATCAAATGGCTGTTAGCGCAGGCTTAAGTTATAAAGCCAGTGGGACGTTTCTAGTATCATAGATGACCTACCGACAGCATCCATTGGTATAAACCATGTCATGCTATGTTGTCAGGAAGGGAGCTAAATGAAGTTCCAAATTTTGGCAAAATTTTGGCCAACACGAGGTGTGCGTTTGTAGCGCGATGTCCATATGTGGCATGAGAGGCTAGACCAATCAAGAGTAGCCTATGCATAAACCTGCACTGCTTACTTCAACACCTGGGTGTGATTTTTTTATTACATCCAGAGAGGGCATGTACACACCATGCACACAGACATGTTTCATCTCCAGCCATGCTGGTGGGGACCAGGGACGAGCTGAGCAGCAGAAGTTGCGTCCTTTCTGTCCCCTCTCTCTTCCTCTCTCTTCCTCTCTCCCTTCCTCTCTCTCTTCC
>NC_139652.1:13407899-13420399 GCF_964638095.1 Poromitra crassiceps
GAGGTTTCAATGTCACTGCAAAGTATATTATGGTTGTTTAATGGAGAGGGATTTGTGGTCAATGCTGTGGAGTAAGGTTTGTCGGGCCCCAAGCAGTTGCCTGCCTTGCCTGTTCACAAGCTGCGCTTCTGGACACACACACCTGTCTAACGGAACAGTGAGAAAAACAGTCTCCAAGTCCCATCCAGACTACAGGCCTTTCCTGGCCATGATTGCTCTGCTCCCCAGGAGGCTCCTATAGGAAGCTGGGGCCAAGCTGATTGTTGATGGATGCCTATTGTCATGAGCAGCACGTACACCCCCTCCCTCACAACCCCCCCTACCACCTGGAATCCTGGAAAACATGGACTCCAGGTATTAGTGTGAACTAGGGCTGGGTCGGTTTGAACATTTTAAAACCGGTTCGATATTGCCGTCTAAACCGGATCGAACCGGTATACCAATTTTTTTTTGTAATTAAAAAAAAAAAAAAAAAAATTAAGCAGGGCTCCCGAGTGTGGCCCATAACTGTCTGTAGTGCAACTTCAGTCCACCTGATAGCGATAATACACCTCTAAGCTGGTATTGTCAACCAGCAATGATACTGAATAAAAAGAAGTAGGACACCTGTGTAACAAACACACCCTGTATTTATTTCTCATAACTATTATTCAGCTTAACTTTTCTTCAAACATCAACATAATAAACAAAATAAGACTTTTGCATTCTAGTGCAACTTGAGAAGAGGCTAATACGAACAATAGTGCAACCAGAATGGACTGGCAAAAAAAAAATATATATATATATATATATTTTTTTTTTTTAGGTTTTTTCGGGTTCGCACGTGATCAAACCGGTTTGGGCTCGTACACCGAACCGAACCGGTAAAACCGGAAATCGACCCATGCCTAGTGTGAACCCTTAAAAAGGCCGGAGCCATTTCATAAAGTGCCACACACACACACACACACACACACACACACACACACACACACACACACACACACGCTTAGGGGCTGGGGGATATTATTCCCTGGGCTCAATATCAAACCCTGACCTGAGAGGGTTAGTTATGTGAGGGAGAAATATGATGTGTGTCTGCAGCTGCAATATATTCAGTCCCATCCAGCGGCTTACAGATCGCAGCGGTCGATGTTGCATTTTCGATTGGGTTTTGATGAATTGAGCAGTCCTAGCATGATCGCGGCTTCTAATCAAATGCAGACAAACAAAGGTCAGAGGGAATTAGCCCCCCACACACTCACTAAAAAATAAGCTCTTTTAATCGCGTTGCAGATGGTCCGATAAGCAAGAGTGACATGAAGGAGCGGTCGTGTGGCACAGCCCAGGCAGGCGTGTCACCGATGGCGTCTGCCCCTCATCTCTAAAAGGTGCCATTGCGCCCTTCACGTCAGGTGACTGTGCTGACACTCTGTCACATCCAGACTTTTAGATGTGGTGGGGTTGAGGGGGGCCAAGCATCAAAGTCTGCGTTTCTTCTGGCAGGGTGGCTAAGACAGAGACACAGACACGTGCAAAAACGCTCAAAAGATCCATGTGAAGAGACACGTGCACGTTCGCACACGGGCGTGCACGTTCGCACACGGGCGTGCACGTTCGCGCACGAGGGTGCACGTTCGCGCACGGGCGTGCGCGTTCGCACACGGGCGTGCGCGTTCGCACACGGGCGTGCGCGTTCGCACACGGGCGTGCGCGTTCGCACACGGGCGTGCGCGTTCGCACACGGGCGTGCACGTTCGCACACGAGGGTGCGCGTTCCACACACGAGCGTGCATATACACGAACCATGGCCAGGGACAAGCATTAAAGAGCATGCTGCAGGTTTACATTTTTAATGAATTTACATTTTGGGCTCAGGTCAGTTCCATTTCAGGAACAGCTGCTTTACAAAAATGCACTAAATGCATACCAAATGCAGCTATGCCTATGTGTGATTTTTTTTTAAAGTCCGATTGCTATATATCCCTCCCCACACATTAATGCAACGTGGTCTCCAAGCGGCACCGTGAGATAGCCCTGGTGTCTGCCGGTGGAGTGGAGCCTACATTTCAGTCTTTTTTATCTCCTGAGCCTTCTGTTGATAATTACAGCCATCCTCCCCTCGCTGCCTTACTCACAGCCAGCTGCCAGAGCCAGAGGAAGGATCACCTGGTGCCATCACAAGCCAAGGTCAGGCCCTGTGTTCAATTTCACTTCTGATTCCAGTCCACCTCTCTCTCTCTCCTCCACACACCACTTATCCACTCCGCCCACCAGCGCCGCTGAATTTCACTTCAGGACTAACCTCTATTTCCAGGACAACTCATTCATTTCCAATCCTGCAGAGTGGCCGGCTGAATGGAAATTGACGATTCAATTTTTTGGGGAATGAAACCTAAGAGTCCTTTTTGGAATCGGCTCCCCCCCCCCCCCGCCCGCCCCCTCCTGCTCAGGCTCCCGTCCCCCCACCCCTCCCCCACCCCTCCCCCAGTCACCATCCCCGTCCTGCTCTGCTGAGTACAGCCAATTTCTCCACTCGCATGGAGACGTGGGCGAGATGGCTCCCGCAAAAGCGCCCGCTTAGAAACGCCCGGCGACTCCCGGCGACTTTTCTCAGACACCTTTCCTCCGTGCCCCGTTCTCTCTGATCTGCCCTGTTCTCTCTGATCACTGAACTGCTGTCAGAAAGGCGAACAACACCTATGAAGCGACGGGTTGAGTCCCCACATCGCTCCCAGCTGGATGTTGGGCGGCAATTTAAAAATGATCTATGCAAATGTAATTTCGCTGTGTGTCATCTAACACAGCCAATTAATGAGCGCGCTTCTCCAACCCAACTATGAATTAACGAGGCTAGATATAATAGCTAGATTAATGTGTTTTTCTGGCACTTGCCTAATTGCTCAAAGACTCCGGTGGGGCTACTGAGAGCTGGCTCATTTCTATGTGTGATAGATTGAGTTAAAAGTAAGAGGGATAAATGCTAGACCAAACTCTATTTATCATTTATATGAACTTTGTTGTCTGTCTCATGGGCTCTTATTGAGGGAATGTATGAGAAGAGCAATGAGAGAGGATAGCTTTCCTCAGGGAACCCGTATAGAACCGACTATAGCATCAAGTTGCTAGATTGAATTCAGTCTGAAGGACGGCATTCGTTTGAGTGGGATTTTTGGAATTGGTTAATGGAAAACAAATTCATAAGTAGTCAGGGGGGCATATGGATGTATGGACGGAATATCTGTTGAGTCATTAATGAGAAATGAGAGCTTAAGGCAGAGAGAGAGCGCACAGATGAGTAACCATGTGTCACAGCCAGGGGGGGAGAGAGAGGGAGAGGGAGAGAGAGGGAGAGAGGCAGGAACAGAGAGAGGGAGTGAGAGAGAGAGGGCGAGAGAGAGGGAGTGAGAGAGAGGAAGAGAGAGGGAGTGAGAGGAAGAGAGAGAGGGAGTGAGAGAGAGGAAGAGAGAGGGAGTGAGAGGAAGAGAGAGAGGGAGACAGGAAGGGAGAGAGAGTGAGAGAGAGAGGAAGATAGAGAGGGAGAGAGAGGGAGAGTGAGAACAAGCTCAAGGATCAAAAACAGCACATCAGCAACAAGGCGGCCTTTTGTTTTGGCCGTCTCAGCCGATTGTTCTGTTTGCCGAGGGTGAGCAGGCTAATCCGCTGTGGAGAGAGGAGTTGGGAGGATTTACTCTAAGTATCCTTATTAGTGGGAATTCACTGATATGGGAGGGGAGGAGAGGAGGGGGGGAGAGGGGAGGGAAGGAGAGGAGAGGGGAGGGGAGGGCAGGGGGGGAGGGGAGGAGAGGGGGGGAATAGGAGTGACGGGATCAGCAGAGGCTATGATGGACATGGAGGAAGAGGAGAGAAGCAACAGGAGGGCACTATTGTACTCTGAATACACTGTAGCTAGGTACCATACTGTAGTGTACTCTGAATACACTGTAGCTAGGTACTAGGGATGTTCATCAGTTATCGAAAATCGATAATTGATCGTTAAGGAATGGAATCGATCATGTGGAATTTGGATCGATTATTGTTATTATTAAAAAAATAATAATAATAATAAAAAAAAATTGCGGACTAGGTTTGGGTGGAATTCGTTCCTCCTCGCCCCACTCCATTGCACAGCCGACTAACGTGAGGTGGAGCTTCATATAGTCTCTAGTTTTCTGGCTGGGCACGGGCCTTTGTGCCAACAAAACTGTTTTAACACATTCACTGCCAGCCGTTTTTTTTACTGTAGGTAGCTTCTGCCAACGGGTTTTTTTGAGGATTCTGGCTCATCTTTCAACAGCCGAGGATTATTTTCTGCTAATATTTTGTGAACACAAAATATCTCAAAAGAACTAATAGAATGTGTGCTTTCTCTGTTTGTAGAGTTAGTAGTTATGTAGGCATTAGCACTTGAATACAGCATGGTTTCAGCGTCTGAAAATTTAAGCTGAGAAAAATGCCTTTTTGTGAAATTCGATAGAACAGTCACTTTAACCATTCATTTTTGGCATCAGTAAGACGTCAGACATCTAAACAATAGTTTTGAACAGTAATTTCCTCCATAACAGCAGGAAACCCCCCTCTCCTTCAAACTCCTCCCTCCGTGTGTGTTCTCCTCCTGCCTCCCTGGCTCTGCAGCGGGCGTGTCACAAGCGAGTTGCTGCTGCTGCTGCTGCCTGTCTGCTGGCGGCCGCTCTTTGGGCGAGTCTGGATGGGCTCGCTCATTTCTTGGGGTTTCGGCTGAGAGCTTTGATGAAGCTTTTGCGATTCTGGTCTTATTTATGCTGCGTGTTTCAAAGTGTGTTCCACCCGTAATCTATTATGCAAATTTGCAATCCCCCACCGCCAGCTCCCTGCGCGAAAGCGAAAGCGTTTTCGCCAATCCATTTTCATGAGAATGGCTTCACGCGGCTGTTTTTGCTTGGCTTTCTCTCGTCTGGAGAGCACTGTCGCCACTTAGTGGGTCGGTAAAATAGATTATACACATTCAATACCTCCCATATTTTAATATGAGATGTAAAAGGGGTTGATCGACGTCCCACCGTCAAATTTTTTTTTTTTTTTTTAAGACGAGATATCTCGTCAACGGCAGTCAACCGTTGTTTTTTTAAAGACGAGATATCTCGTCAACGGCAGTGAACGTGTTAAACATGGGGAATTCACACCGGCATGCGCCGGGGACAGCAGTGTTGGAGAGGAGACACATTGAAATAAAGAGTTCATTGAGGAGAACACGTCTTTCGTATTTTCTGCCATAGGGCCTGTGTCCACCTAGCTTCTTTTTCCGACGTTAAAAGCTGGGAGTGCGCTGGGGAACGCTGATCCCAGCGCACAATATACAAGGAAGCAGTCTGCAAGTAACGTTAGTTCAGCTTGATAGCTGACAGCTAGCAAGCTAACAACACAGGTAGGCTACGCTATTAAAAGCAGTAAGCACAACACTCACCAGAAATATTAAGTGTCTAGCCGATCTGCTCCCACAATTGAGCCGTTCTGTCTCTGTTGCGATAGTTTTTCCATATGATTAGTTACCAGAAAAGGAGCAGCCGACACCAGCGTCTTTCTGAAAGTTAAAATATTTTCAGCTGGAAGCGCTGGGAGCCGGGCGCACAAAAACGCAGAAAAAAGACGCTGGGCGCTGTGCACTTTCTCTAGACGTCCGTGTGCGCTCGCATACGCTCTCCCCCCATTGGAAACAACTGAAAAAAGACGCTGGACCTGAGGAAAAGACGCCAGGTGGACACAGGCCCATAGGCATTCATTTTGTAAAAAAAAATATATATATATATATATATATATATATATATATATATATATATAATTATTAATATGATCGATAATCGATAATTGATCATTAATTACAATACAAATACACTGTAGCTAGGTACCATACTGTAGTGTACTCTGAATACACTGTAGCTAGGTACCATACTGTAGTGTACAATGAATACACTGTAGCTAGGTACCATACTGTAGTGTACTCTGAATACACTGTAGCTAGGTATCATACTGCAGTGTACTCTGAATACACTGTAACTAGGTATCATACTGTAGTGTACTCTGAATACACTGTAGCTAGGTACCATACTGTAGTGTACTCTGAATACACTGTAGCTAGGTACCATACTGTAGTGTACTCTGAATACACTGTAGCTAGGTACCATACTGTAGTGTACTCTGAATACACTGTAGCTAGGTACCATACTGTAGTGTACTCTGAATACACTGTAGCTAGGTACCATACTGTAGTGTACTCTGAATACACTGTAGCTAGGTACCATACTGTAGTGTACTCTGAATACACTGTAGCTAGGAATCATACTGTAGTGTACTCTGAATACACTGTAACTATAGGTACCATACTGTAGTGTACTCTGAATACACTGTAACTATAGGTACCATACTGTAGTGTACTCTGAATACACTGTAACTATAGGTACCATACTGTAGTGTACTCTGAATACACTGTAACTATAGGTACCATACTGTAGTGTACTCTGAATACACTGTAGCTAGGTATCATACTGTAGTGTACTCTGAATACACTGTAGCTAGGTACCATATGAAGAGGAGAGAAGCAGCAGGAGGGCACAGTTGTACTCTGAATACACTGTAACTAGGTACCATATGTACTGTGGTGTACTCTGAACACACTGTAACTAGGTACCATAATATACTGTAGTACTCTGAATACACTGTAACTAGGTACCATATGTACTGTAGTGTTCTCTGAATACACTCTAGCTAGGTACTATATGTGCTGTAGTGTACCCTCAATACACTGTAGCTAGGTACCATTATGTGCTGTAGTGTACTCTCAATACACTGTAGAGCTAGGTACCATATGTGCTGTAGTGTACTCTGAATACACTGCATCTAGGTACCATATGTGCTGTAGTGTTCTCTCAATACACTGCATCTAGGTACCATATGTGCTGTAGTGTTCTCTCAATACACTGTAGCTAGGTACCATATGTGCTGTAGTGTTCTCTCAATACACTGCATCTAGGTACCATATGTGCTGTAGTGTACCCTGAATACACTGCATCTAGGTACCATATGTGCTGTAGTGTACTCTGAATACACTGCATCTAGGTACCATATGTGCTGTAGTGTTCTCTCAATACACTGCATCTAGGTACCATATGTGCTGTAGTGTACCCTGAATACACTGCATCTAGGTACCATATGTGCTGTAGTGTTCTCTCAATACACTGTAGCTAGATACCATATGTGCTGTAGTGTACTCTGAATACACTGTAGCTAGGTACCATATGTGCTGTAGTGTACCCTGAATACACTGTAGCTAGGTACCAGTGCTGTAGTGTACTCTGAATACATTAACTAGGTACCATATGTGCTGTAGTGTACTCTGAATACACTGCATCTAGGTACCATATGTGCTGTAGTGTACTCTGAATACACTGCATCTAGGTACCATATGTGCTGTAGTGTTCTCTCAATACACTGCATCTAGGTACCATATGTGCTGTAGTGTACCCTGAATACACTGTAGCTAGGTACCATATGTGCTGTAGTGTTCTCTCAATACACTGTAGCTAGATACCATATGTGCTGTAGTGTACTCTGAATACACTGTAGCTAGGTACCATATGTGCTGTAGTGTACCCTGAATACACTGTAGCTAGGTACCAGTGCTGTAGTGTACTCTGAATACACTAACTAGGTACCATATGTGCTGTAGTGTACCCTGAATACACTGTAGCTAGGTACCATATGTGCTGTAGTGTACTATGAATACACTGCATCTAGGTACCATAAGAGGAGAGAAGCAGCAGGAGGGTGCTGTAGTGTACTCTGAATACACTGCATCTAGGTACCATAAGAGGAGAGAAGCAGCAGGAGGGTGCTGTAGTGTACTCTGAATACACTGCATCTAGGTACCATAAGAGGAGAGAAGCAGCAGGAGGGTGCTGTAGTGTACTCTGAATACACTGTATCTAGGTACCATAAGAGGAGAGAAGCAGCAGGAGGGTGCTGTAGTGTACTCTGAATACACTGTAGCTAGATACCATATGAATCTTTAATACAGGGTTTAATGGTGTGGGAGGGGAGAGGGGAGTAGTGGAGCATATAAAGACAGAGAGCGAGAGAGAGACAGAGAGTGAGAGAGAGAGAGAGAGAGAGACAGAGAGAGAGAGAGAGAGAGAGAGAGAGAGAGAGAATCTCTCAGGAGGTTACTGAGCCCGCCGTATCACAACGCTCCTGATAAGCGCCAGCCTCCCAGGATCAAACCTAATTCTCCGTGGTTTCAAGGCGAGCGCCAAATCCCTCTGAGGCACGGCAGGAGGCGGCAAAGAAGGAACGAATTCCCCAAAAAAACAAACAGCGACAGGCTTGATCTGCAGATAAAAACGGATAAAGGATCTTTCCAGGTGATAAATTTCGTAATTGCTTTCGTGAAACACACATCCACCCGGAAGCTCGCCGATGCTACATCGTTTTAATTATACGCGCACAGAGCCTAATTAGTTGTATCTGTTGTACCACGGGCTAACGTGCACCCAATTAGACCCATATCAAAGGATGCTACAGTCAGACAGAGAGAGAAACTCGCTCCCTCTGTTCTCCATCACCACTCATTTAACAACGCGTTCTTTCTCCCCGCGCTGCTGATGCCATGAGCACCCCTGCTATCTTTACACTGAAGAGCACTTGCCAGCTCTCAAATTAAATACAGTACTGTGTGTGTGTGTGTGTGTGTGTGTGTGTGTGTGTGTGTGTGTGTGTGTGTGTGTGTGTGTGCGTGTGTGTGTGAGAGAGAGAGAGAGAGAGAGAGAGTGAGAGCATGGCTCGCGCGCAGGTGGCTGCCTCAGGTTTCACTCATTGTCTCACTAATTATCGATGATATCGCAAAAGCGGAAAAATCCGTTGTCTGATAATCAGGCAAATAAACAAATAAATAAATCAACAATGTGGTGGCATCCAGAGGCCTCGTGACAGTAGTGCATGGATTAATACTGGCTAACGGCTAACTGGCTAATTCAAATTGATTATGCAAGGGGCTCATATCTACATGCAGAGGGAAGGCACACATGTGGACATGAGCAAAGAGGACAGATAAACAGTTTAAAATAACTCATCCATGTTCCGGTATTTATAGAAGCAATCTTTCAGCAGGTTTGAAGCATTATGTACGCACTGTATATTGCATTAGTTATACATGTAATGCTCACTCTGCACTGGATGACAGAATGGATAGGTGTGAATATAGGCAGATAGGGACATACTAGTTTAAGCAGCATATAGGAAGTGTGCATGTATTAAGATAATGCTTAGGTGTTATGTGCAACTACAGTGGTATACTGTAAATACACGTGTGTGTGTGTGTGTGTGTGTGTGTGTGTGTGTGTGTGTGTGTGTGTGTGTGTGTGTGTGTGTTTGAGAGAGAGAGAGAGAGAGAGAGAGTGAGAGCATGGCTCGCGCGCAGGTGGCTGCCTCAGGTTTCACTCATCGTCTCACAAATTATCGATGATATCGCAAAAGCGGAAAAAAATCCTTTGTACGATAATCAGGCAAATAAACAAATAAATAAATCAACAATGCAATTCAATGTGGTGGCATCCAGAGGCCTCGTGACAGTAGTGCATGGATTAATACTGGCTAACGGCTAACTGGCTAATTCAAATTGATTATGCAGGGGGCTCATATCTACATGCAGAGGGAAGGCACACATGTGGACATGAGCATAGAGGACAGATAAACAGTTTAAAATAACTCATCCATGTTCCTGTATTTATAGAAGCAATCTTTCAGCAGGTTTGAAGCATTATGTACGCACTGTATATTGCATTAGTTATACATGCAGTGCTCACTCTGCACTGGATGACAGAATGGATATGTGTAAAGGTATACATTAAGTGAAGTGATAGCACATTAGTTTATAGGATTATAGGCAGATAGGGACATACTAGTTTAAGCAGCATATAGGAAGTGTGCATGTATTAGGATATGCTTAGGTGTTATGTGCAACTACAGTGGTATAAATACACATGCATGTGTGGTGTGTGTTGTGTGTGTGTATACACGCACGCAGCACATATAGCTATTAATATGTGTACTTTTTCTACCGTATAATATATACATCTACTTAAAGGAACACTCCGCCCATTTTCAACCAGCTTTGTATCATTAGAACATCAGTAGTATATCAGAAAACTGTAAACGGTTTTGAAGTCTGTCATTTAATTTGACAGTTATTGAGTGTTAAAGTGTGGACCAGTGACATCACTGGTCCACACTAACTCAAATTAATACCTCATTAACTCAAATCAACTCTCAATAACTGTCAAACTAGATGAATGATGAATAGTTTGACAGTTATTGAGAGTTGATTTGAGTTAATGAGTTATTAATTTGAGTTAGTGTGGACCAGTGATGTCACTGGTCCACACTTTAACACTCAATAACTGTCAAATTAAATGACAGACTTCAAAACCGTTTACAGTTTTCTGATATACTACTGATGTTCTAATGATACAAAGCTGGTTGAAAATGGGCGGAGTGTTCCTTTAAAGCCCCACTCAGTAAGTTTTCCACTGCGCCCTCTGCGTGCATTAGTATCGTTAACGATATCGCCGTTCAAAGTCAACAAAACACAGCGCCAGAAGCTCTATGTACATGTTGTGACATCGGGTACTCACCACGTGATGAAATAATAATGCATAGTCCCGTGAAACATCATTTTCGTAGCAAATCCGAATCGAGTTACTTCCTTGTATTCATTCAGACAGCTCTTCCGCTGTACAGCGCATGCGCGCGTCCTGTTTTTTTTTCTTTTTTCTTGCTACGGACGGGGCAGACAACTTGCTTAGTCCCAGTGCTGGCCAATGGAGGGCGATGTGGGATAAATAAAGACGAGGGTCTCCCTATTACAAGTCAATCTACCATGTCCTGTGACTAAAAAGCTCTTATATTAATGCAAAAAATCTCAAAAATCTTACTGATTGGGGCTTTGTTATTTCTCTCATTTTTGTTTTTTCTAGATGTTTTGTTCTTTATTTTTTCATATTTTATTTATTTATTTTACTATTAACCATTTTGTTCTGTGTTTTGGATTGCGCGCGTGCGCTCAGCATCATCTTAGAAAATAAAAAAGAGAGACTAATCATAAAATAGAAACTGTGGCCAACTGTATTCTCAAAGGTCTGAGCCACTGACGCGCCCCCAAATGGAACAATCAATAGGAGTCGCTGCCTTGAAGTGCAATTGTGATGGCATTCAGACAGTGCTTTCCTCAGGGCTTCTCCCACAGAGGGTCAATGATATTTTAAAGGATAAGTCTTGTGGATGAAATGTGAAATACAACCGCTGAAACCAGTAGCAGCGTGCTAGCTCATTGTTATGGGCCCTCGGGGGAAGATACGATTTAGCCTAGCAAGAAATGCCATGAAATCTGACACGTGAGAGCTTGAAGCTAAAACTGCTCCAAAACATTGACCAAAAAAAAAAAAAGGTATTCTAAAAGAATTCCCTCATGGCATTACAAACAACAGATAGAATAGAAACAGCCAGCCCAGCACTTTGGAAATAGAACAGGATCAAAGCTTGCTCAATTTCTTCTTCGCACCCCCAGAAGAACAGCTCCTTCTTCCTCACTGGGACGGGCGAACTCAGAGAAACTTCCACATCTATCGCAGGTTCTCACAAAACTTCTACATTCAGCTAAGCGAGCCTTTCCTCCTCCCTTGTGACATTTCTTTTCAGACGGCACATAATGGCGTCCTCCTGGGGCGGTGCTACAGCAGAACCGAAGGCAGAGAGGCATTTCAGAACATGTACCGTTTCATCTCTGCATGTTCCCCCGTTAGCTGTTAAGAACCATGGAGGTCTACTGTACTCTACAATCACTCGCATCAGTCAACGCAAAGCAGCCAGGGTGCATCTCGTCCGATTTAGCTGCACCTAAATGGAGCCAGCCCGCTGAGTTATCCAGTAGCGTCCCCCCCCCCTCCCTCCACCCCCCACCAACCACGATTACAGCCCCGCCCCCGAGCGCGAGAGGAGGCGTCGCCCCCCCCCCCCCCCCCCCGGGCGCGCTCAAAACACAGCTGGCGAAGGGACGAGGTTTTCAGCACCTCCACTCCATGTCTGTTTATAACTTGTGTAGAGATGCAGAGAGAGCCAGCTTCTCTGGGCCTTGTTTTGTTGCTGCTGGGGTAAAACATGATATATACGCTGGCAGATGTGAACTTTGAAGCACACTGAAGTGGATGCACCATAAGCGTAAGTGGCACAAATAAAAACTAGCTGTACAGATCAGATGTGTACACGCATGGAGTGGAGTGCAGGCCAGGGTTGTTAAGTGGCAGCTGGTCCCTCTCCTCCCCGATGGGTGCCACTCTACCTCTGCAGGAGAGACAGACTGGGCTCACGGGTTGGCAATCCACATCTCCAATGGTCCCCGACAAGTCAAGAGATCTGATGGGGGGGGGGGGGGGGGGGGGGTCAGGAAGGGGGGTCGCACCGATAGCGATCGTTACCATGGCGATGGTACAGCAAGG